>NC_083762.1:38854216-39159216 GCF_963514075.1 Conger conger | reverse complement strand
GTTCGACCCGGACGCCACGCAGTTTGTGGAGTACAAGAAGCTGTCCGACTTCGCCGACGCCCTGGACCCGCCGCTTCGCATACCCAAGCCCAACAAGATCCAGCTGATTGCCATGGACCTGCCTATGGTCAGCGGCGAGCGGATCCACTGCCTGGACATCCTGTTTGCCTTCACCAAGCGCGTCCTGGGGGAGGGCGGGGAGATGGACGCCCTCCGCGGCCAGATGGAGGAGCGCTTCATGGCGTCGAATCCCTCTAAGGTGTCCTACGAGCCCATCACCACCACGCTCCGTCGCAAGCAGGAGGACATGTCCGCCGTGGTCATACAGAGAGCCTTCAGGCGGTATCTCATCCGGAGAACTGTTAAAAGGGCCTCCGACATGTACAGGGAGAAGATCAAAGCGGGGGTGAACCTAGCGGACAAGGAGGTTCTGGTGATAGACAAATTCACGGAGAACTCCACCTCGGAAAAAACCGACATGACCCCCTCAACGGCGTCTCCGCCTTCGTACGACAGCGTCACGAAACCTGACAAGGACAAATACGAAAAAGACAAGAGGGAAAAAGAGGACAAAGGCAAAGATGTCAGGGAGAACAAGAAGTAGGACAGTGGAAAAGATGCAACATTCCATTAAACGGACAAATTGTTTACAGCCTTCGGAAGTGACATATTTGTGTCAACTGGACTCCTTTTTTGGTGTGGAGATCTATGCCAAACTGACAGTGACAGTACTTAAATCTAAATTTAAGGTCAGTGCCTGAAATGAGGCAGTGACCCGTGTCAGACTGTGAACTGAAATGTCGGGGGGGATTGGACCTATTCTAGCTGACTACTTGGATGAAGTCAAAATGGTGGCTCTGATTGTGACCAGATAACTTTTTTTGAGTGTTGTTACAATCTTAAACAATTAAGTATACTGTAACATCTTTTGCAGCTAGTAATACTACTGCTATATCCAGTGTCTTGCATTTCAACTGCCATATTATTTTATGTACTTATTTTTCTTATAGAAATTTGTTTTTATCCATGTTGTTTTTTAAGCTCATAAGTTGATTGTATGACTATTTTTGTAAAAGGGTTTTTTTCTGTAAACTGGGAGGGGGGTGTAAGCAAACAGCTTGAAACGTTAGCGGTCCAGAAACTATCACTGCGGCAATCACAGTGTCCGGGTTTCTGCTGAGAATTCCTTGAAAAAAAAAAAAAGCTGTTCAGAATGAAAGCACGCTTGCCCATCGCCGGAGCAAGTCTGCTCTCTCCCGCGCAGAGTTTCAGGTCAGCACTAGATATCGGTGGTGCTTACAAATCATATTTCTTTGGTGAATCTGGTGAATATGTATGTGCCTATTCTTTATTCCTTGTCATGCTGGTTTAAGTCAAGCAGATGTGGCCTGCAAGCGTGCTAACAACTTTAAGTGCAAATGATACAAACCTTCAATTCCAGAACAACTACCAGCCCCCAATGTCAATGACCCACAAAACAGCACACGCACAGTCTCATGGGTTTATTCTCCTGAGATCATTGTACAGCACATAACGTGGATGAAGTGCATTTTGTTTTGTTTGCTTATTATCAATCAATTCATAGAGCACAGTATTGAGTAGCCATCTCCAGCTCTGGGCAAAGTATCTCCCAGGTTGTATATATAGTTGTTTTTTTCTTTGGTTTTTATTTTTTTGTGTTTGTTTTTTTAACCTGCTGTACGTTTGAGCAAGCAAAGGCCACAGTATAGTAGCTTCAGATATGTACCACCTGGTCTAGTCTTTAAGCTTTTGCCAGTTGAGATGCTGTATTCTATATCATATGTGCATCCTGTTCTGCCATGCATGTTTCTGTTGCCGTTTTTTCTGCTACGTCCAGCAAAGAAGTGTTCAGATCCAAAAAGGTGTCTTCTGTGTCACTGCTACAATCAGCAGAAACTGCTTTTTCTCCCTGTCACAAAGCAATACCTAATTGCTTCTCCACAGTCAGTCCAGTTCGTTCCCTGCTATCAACGGAAAAAAAGTCCCATCATCATTTCTTTCCATATATTGTCTTCTGTAAGGACAGAGAGGAAATTGAAGATGCAGAAGTCAATATCCAGTACAATGTTTTTCCATTCAAGCTACAAGAAGTTTGGTGGTTCATTTTCACTCAATGTTGAAATGAATATTGTAATATACTCATTTTTATTTTTCAACCATTTTTGTAAATAATATACAATATGGCCACACGGTCTGCACCAGAGTCACTTTTGTTACCTAGAATCCACTGCACTTTTTTCATTCAAAGACTTCCACTTCAGACCTGAGCGGGAGGTGCATTACACTTGCAACTGCTGGATTGATTTTTCGGTTTTTTTTTGGTAGACTGGAGTCATAGTAGACTTGCTTTATGGTTATAAATATCGAAGAGAATTGATTAATATTTAAGAATCGGATGATGCACTGTCTCAAGTGTGGCTATCAAAGAGGGACTGCAAAGGAAGTCCGTTTCACATGCATTTGTTTACATTCTCTATTTATTTCAGTTTTTTATTTTTCAAAATGTTCACTCTGCACAAATGATGTAAGGATCCACTGTTTTTCTTTCACATGAACATTACAATGAACTGGTTTATATACACTCACCGAGCACTTTATTAGGAACATTTTTACATCTACTTATTCATGCGATTATCTAATCAGCCAATTTTGTGGCAGCAGTGCAATGCATAGCATACAATGTAGATACGGGTCAGGAGCTTCAGTTAATGTTCACATCAACCATTAGAATGGGGAAAAATGTAATTTGACCGTGGAATGATGGTGGCAGACAGGGTGGTTTGAGTATCTCAGAAACGGCTGATCTCCTGGGATTTTCATGCACACTAGTCTCTAGAGTTTGCAAAGAATGGTGCAAAAAAAATTTAAAAATCCAGTGAGCAGCAGTTCTGCAGACAGAAAGAGAAGAGCATCTCTGAACACACAATGCATCATAACTGTAAGTGGATGGGCTGCAGCAGTAGAAGTAAAAAAAATGAGTCTAATAAATACCTAATAAAGTGCTCACTGAGTGTATGTACATACATATGTACATGTATGTATATATATGTGCGTTATATTTCACATGTATGCACATATATATACAAGTATCATTCAAGGCCATTTTTGTTATGCTTGTAGAGTATTAGTAAACTGCATGCAAGTTATTGCAATTAGCCCATCTAACAGTAAATTTCATTAAAAAGCCAAAAGAATAAATGCTACATCTTTATTGTACCTCAGGTATGTCTGTTGAACTTCTTTAATTTTCTTTTGTTGATACACCATTCATCACATTGCAAGCCATGCACCAACACTATATGTTCAATGTAGCACCAGTTATTTTTCGGTATTGGTCTATGCTATTTAAATACGGTATGTTTGCTTAAGACTACATAAAGGGATATATTCAATAAAATGTGGTTAAAACCAAAAATAATTTCTGTGTATTGAGGAATATGTCACTGTATGTGGAAGTATGTGAATGCTAAAATTGTCTGGCTAGATATATTTTAACTGATGGAAGATCAAAATGACAAATCCAATGTTCCAAAAATGAGTTATGGTTTCAAATGAGTGAATACAGATTTAATACAGCATTGTGAAGCTTCTGAATAAATAATTCAAAATTCACCTTTAAAATACCCGACATTGGGAAACAACCGTTCTAGAGTTGGTCTTTCTTGGAAGTGCTGTTTTTGTCTCTTTTTGATATTTTGACCCAATATTTTGAGCCAATGTACCGAATACTATACAACAGTATATTTTGCATATGCAGGAATTTCTCTTTGGCATTTTTACATATTGAGCACTTATAGTGAAAAGGTACATCTTCACAGCTACAAACAGCATGTTGCGTTCAACATATTTACATTTACAGCCATTTAGTAATTTGTGATGTTGATGTCAAGAATCAATAAGATAAACCATGTTGCCGTTTTTTCAAGTGCATATTTGACATTTCCAAAATATGTGGTCTAAGGCCAGCTACCAAAATGCATACCAACATTTATACTGCGATTAAAAGACCGAAAATAACAGATTCCCTTGATTCTTTGACAGGCTCATCATGCCATATTGAAAGCCATTCACTGAGCCCATTCCAGTGTGGATTCCATTTGACTGAACTGAAATGACATCTCTAGCTCTGTTAAAAAGTTGAATTGAAAGAAATTGCCTGAATGATGACAAAAATGTATTGAAATTGTCTGAATGATGAACATAACTGTATATATAATATATCAAGGTTGAACATCAACATCATTTCAAGAATACATACACTACTTCAAGGATTATGCATATAAAACTTTTGTGTGCAATATGATTTGTAGACAGCGCCTCACATGACTTTACGACAAGAAGATCAGTGGATTTGCAGATGCATTTGTAGGATCTTTCTTTGAGTACATAAGTCAGACCAAACAAATCTTTATCGGAAACTGAAAGAGGTTTAATTGTCGAGACCGAAAATGAGAGTTGTGACATAATACTGTATCGGTGGTGGGAGGGGGTGAGGGGTGGGGTGGTGGGGGGCACTTGGGTGTGTGTGTTAAAGTATAATAAAGGTTTTCCAATTCTTTGTAATAAATCAACAGGAGTTGATCCTGAATTGCGCCAATCAAGGTTTTAGAGAACTATGTGGCATATGCACTGTATATATGTTTGTATGTGTACAGATCATTTTATATTGTGAGCTATGTTCTGTACTGTTTGGGATCTTGGCTTCTTTACCTCCTTTGTTGCATTTTTCCCTCTTTGCTTTCTGTGGGGGAGGGGGGTGTTTTTTTTTGACTGTTTGTATCTTTGTCTATCTGCCTTGTGTCTTTTTCCCTTTCATGGAGTGTTCCCATACCTTAGTGCTGATTTAAACATTAAAGTGCTATTATTATTAATTTTATTTTATTAATTATTATTTATACAACCTTTTAGGACTATTATTTTAACATCTTATTTTGTGTTCTTACCACAATCTTAAATGTAGATTAAACAAAAGATACTAACACATTTACTCGTCCTGGAAGACACTTTCATGTTGAGCTGTATATTGCTTTGTGAATCAGCTGTACCTGTTTTGTGCAATGCAGTCCGCTATCCTGGATGCTATACTATTCATTGAAGAGTCTGTCTTTGAACTTTTATTAGGCTACTGTGAATGGAGATTCTGCCTCCTGACCACATCAGCATGGACCGTCGGTCTCTCTCACGTGTACAATGTACTGTTCCTGAAATGAAAAACATAAAAAATATTTTATATAATATGTGATTTTAATTTTTGCCTTATTTCCTGCATCCGTCTTTCGTGAAACGTAGAAATGCTTGTAGTGGTAAGAATAATGAACAACCATAGGCTTTGATGAATGGCGTGTGTGTGTGTGTGTGTGGGGGGGGGGGGGGGGGGGGGTTGCATAGCAACAGTATTTTAAAACCTACCCATGTGCCCATGGACTGCTTTTTTATTGGCTGAAAGGCTTCCGCTGCTCTCAGACGGTTGGCTGAGCTGGGGTTTCAGGAATTCCTGCTCTCAGGCCTGGTGTGAGCCTTTTTGCATATAGGTGACAGGTGGGGCACCGTGCGATCGGAGGAGGAGGAATCCCTGGAGCTGGCAAATGTGGGGATTTGTTTGTTGTTGCGCTGTCTTCAGGTCAGCACGCCAGCATTCCTGCTCCGTCAGGCCTGGCTGAGGTCGGCGAGGCAGCTGAGAACACACCGTCTGAGTGCGATCCACTTTCAAAGGTCTCTTAGGCCCATTTCACACATACTGTAAGGACCAATGAGGCAACCTCTGCGATGTATGTGCCCTAAATGAGATCTTGAATTCTTGGAATTTTCTGGAAACTACAAGGGAATTGTTTGAAAGTTAAAAGCAGGGATTAATGGGTTCCACGTACCTCTGAATACTTCCCTTCAGTTTTATTTTCTCATTGAACTTTATATCATGTTTGAAAATGCACATCAGTGTGTTGCGTTATACAGTATTTGCTTAAAAATAAGCAGAACTTCAATGTGCTCACACCTCACATGTATGAATTGACATATCGTGCCAAAAGTCCAATCATTAAGCATCCAGGTGTCCACCTTAAGCCAGATAATGTATTAATTTTCACATTTTGCAACATATAAAATCACATTATCATTGCAAACCCTTATTTAAGATGATTAAAGTTGTTTGGAAGATTGGAAGTCATAAATTTTAATCTTTTAATTTTTATCTAGGCATTCAGTACTGTAGTATACATCTGGTCTTGAACACCTTATGGTTCTCTGTCTAATACATAGGCAAGATATTGCATTTATTACATAACTAATGACATACTAATAGTTATTATAAAACATTTCATAGCAATAATTAAATTGCTATATACCATTGCTATGAGTAATGCTTGTTTACAGTTCTACATGTACTGTATTTCAATTATCACTCCGAATCTAGTAATTCAAGTCAAAATAAATGACCACTACATCATGACGAAAACATTTGCTGAATTATTTATGTTTTACTGTACACCCCCCCAGGCGGCACGGATGGTGCAGTGGGTAGCACTGCTGCCTCACGGCAAGGAGGTCCTGGGTTCGAATCCCCGTCGGCCGGGGCCTCTCTGTGCGGAGTTTGCATGTTCTCCCCGTGTCTGCGTGGGTTTCTTCTGGGTACTCTGGTTTCCTCTCACAGTCCAAAAACATGCAGGTTAGGCTGATTGGAGAGTCTAAATTGCCCATAGGTATGAGTGTGTGAGTGAATGTGTGTGTGCCCTGCGATGGACTGGCGACCTGTCCAGGGTGTATTCCTGCCTTTCGCCCAATGTATGCTGGGATAGGCCCCAGCCCCCCTGCGACCCTGTTGAGGATAAGCGGGTTCAGATAATGGATGGATGGATGGATGTACGCCCCCCCCCCCCCCCACACACACACACACATTTTTTTTATTTCACAGCATAGAATGGCCAGTATTAATTGCAGAAACATCTGCTAATTTTGGGTTAGCTAGCCTGTCCTCTGCAACCTACTTCCTTATGTTCTCCAGCCAGCTATGCTGTGCAGTCACTGCGGGAGAGGTCTGCATCTTAAAGAATACTGACGCAGGCTTAAAATGCAACACTGCCTTAGTGCAATAAGGCAGATAGTACCTTGCCCCCCCCCTCTCTTGCACTCACTCTCCCTCTCCGGGTAATGCTATGGCTAATCGCTAGTTGGTATTAATCAAACCGTTGTTCACAATTAGCATTGGGATAGCCAGGATTTGATTCTGCCCCATTGGGCACGTCAATGTAATATAAGCAAATGTTTTCGTTACAAGCACTTTTTTAATCCACCACTATGCGCAATGCTGTTTTCCCGTGTATTAATGGCATCACATACAGTCCTACTGGCCTCTCATTGTCCCCTCCATGACCCTGTGAAAGACATCCCAGGGGAGACGCAAATCGAGTTTTAAAAAGAACGAGCTCGGCCTGGCCAAAGCGGCAGCTGCTGAGATAATGGGCCTCGTGTGCCCCCTGCTATTGGCTCCATCGGGTGACTTGCCCCACCGTGGCTTCTGTAGGAGGTCCAGCCCCCTGCCTGGGCTGCCGGGGCTGATGGGAAGGGCAGTGGCTGGTGTGAGTCACTGGAGAGGAGGGAGCAGACCACCAGGAATCTTAGCAGTCATTAATGTCCAGATCCCCCGCTGTGGCACATGTATTATTTAGAAAGGCGCCATGAAACAGAAAGAGCCAGGAAAGAGGGATTGTAGAAGAGCTAGGCTAGCTCTTGCAAAGTAGATAACACCTGTTAGAGTCTTAGTGGCACAGCCCCTCCTTCCCCCCATGCCTGCTATACTGTAGTAAGGGGGGGAATTATCTACATTACATTACATTATTGGCATTTGGCAGACTCTCCTATCCAGAGCGATGTACAGTTGATTAGACTAAGCAGGAGACAATCCTCCCCTGGAGCAATGCAGGGTTAAGGGCCTTGCTCAAGGGCCCAACGGCTGTGCGGATCTTATTGTGGCTACACTGGGATTAGAACCACCGACCTTGTGTGTCCCAGTCAGTTACCTTAACCACTACGCTACAGGCCTACTCACATCTTGTAGCTTGATGTTGTTACTCACATCAAAGGACAGATTACAATAATTCTAAACTCGAAATTCTGAAACTATAGATCGAAAACAACTTGGCCCTTAAAGCTACTTGGCTTTTGAGGCATACACTACACTGTTTTGTTTTGTTTTGTTTTGTTTTGTTTTGTTTTGTTTTGTTTTGTTTTGTATTGTTCGCAATAAAAGTTGTTACCAAAGGTTAGGCTGCTTGGGTGGGCATTGTAAGCTGCCTGGGTGGGCATTAACAGGGCATTGCTGTAAATGAGAAAGTGTGCTCAGTTAACCCACCATGTGTAGATAAAGGTCAAACTAAATTCAAAATGTAAAGGTTACTCGCCAGCAACTTTCTTAAAAGTCTCAGGCACCCAGAGTTTCAGAATCATGTACATGTATATCGCATATATGCATACATTGGTTCATGTACAGTTGCAGCATCTCTAGACCTGGGGACTCCTCTCCACTTTGGGTATACAGTAGTCTTTATAGTTTCGGGATGTGTTTCTTCATTATTTAAATGATTGGATAATTGTAGGCATGTGTTTTTCCCCACAAAGAGCATTAATTGCGCTCAACTGGATTTACATGAGTATTCAGCTCCACTGAACATACTGAATGCCTAGCCTTTGCCGTAACGTACAGCACATTGTTTTTATTTCACGAGTGAATATTTTCCGACCGGAACAGTCTCCACGTACGAGGTATGCCTCTATCAGCCCTCCATTTCTAGAAATTCCCAGACTGCTGATTTTCTGGTCAGCTCAGTCACGGTAAGCATGAGCAGTACTATACTTGTATGTAAGGTCATGCCTTATGTCCAGTAAAGTAATTGATGGAATTTATGGAATTCCTTTTCAGGAATGAAGGCTAGGCTAAGTGTGGAATGGTATAATGTTTCCATTGTGGTCAAATGGGCCTAAAACTATTATACTGTATCAACAATCACATTACACACTGTTAAAGAGTCATGAGGGTCATTCTGTGAATATTGTTTTGGATGTTGAATTGCTCCCTCGACGACCGTCAGTAATTAATATGAGGAAGCACTGATCTTGGATTCCCTTGAATGGGTCTCCCATGCCTCTGTGTTTCTCTGTATGGAACACACAAATGTTACTGCTGGCTGCTGTGTTTTTAAATGGTTCAGCGGTTGGTGATGGAAGCTATTAAAATCCTGTGTGGGTGGAATCCACAATCAATTATTAATCACTGTCCATTCTGTGGCTGCTTCTCTTAGGAGACCAGCGGTTTCTGTCAGGGCCTATGAATTGTGAAGTTGTGTTCGCAGATATTTATCCTGTTTCGAATTTAAATATATGAACATGCTTTATGGTTTCAAGGTCATTTTTCTCCCAGGGATGTTGTCAACAATTAAGCCAGCATTCATGTACAACACCAATCTTACTTACCTTGGATGTGGTATCATAGCATTTTTGAAATGTGTTCTGTTATGAACTGTTGAGAACACTGGTGAACAAGATTTATTTTTGTATTTATTTAACCTTTAATTAAACAGGTTAGGGTGATTGAGAACAGATTTTGATTTACAACACTGACCTGGCCGATAAGGAATGCGTCAATCAAAACACGCAAACGTTTCTTAAAAAGCTAAGTGTGCAACGATAATACATTTACAGGAATTTAAACCAAAAAAAGGACACAGAAAAATACATAGATACAAGAAGGATAATGTAACATGGTCATGCATTACATGAGCTTCTATTTCACCCACAGTGAGGCAGTGCACATTCCAGAATCCACGTGAAATGAAAATGTTATTATGTGATAAAGTAATTGGCCGCAGTGTGTTGGGGACTCGTAATAAGGCACAAGGCGAGGTGCTCAGCCGAAGGCAGCCGGAGCACCAGTGGAAACAAAACGTTCCAGCCTTCTGGGAGTCTTCCCAATCAGGAGTGATGCTGCAGAATCTCTGGTCCTGTTGCCTGGCAACCTGACATCATAGCGCTCTGTCGCCCGCTCGCTCCCTCTCTCTCTCTCTTCTCTGTTACTGATCAGCTGTTTTGCCTTCTCTTGGAATGCAATGCCTCCCAGAATTCTCTTTGATAATGCAGAGAAGGTGCGTCCTCTCTGCCTCCCATCCCCCACCTGCTGCTCTGCCCGGCATGTGCATACAAATCTACAATCACTGGTGGAACAGATGGCGATGTGCACACACACACACACACACACGTGCGCATTCATATGGGTATATACACATATGCATGCACACTTGCTTTGCTTTGCTTTTGGTAGTCTATTGTATCTGATTATGACATCCACGTCTGCTTTATTGGTGAGTTTTTTTGTGACTGTAGAGTCCAATACGGGAACCACAAATGTTCTTGCAGTTAGGGCATTTGTAGCCTGTTTGGTGGAGCAGCCATGGGTGTGTCTCCTCTGGTGCCTCCTTTGGTGGGCCTTAGTCCTATCCTCATCATAATATTATTATATTATATATAATATAAGCTGTAACCAGCCAGATCAGTCCAAGGCAGCATGCTACAAGTTTAAAAATGGAATTGCACATTTCTTAAGTGCTGGTCCTTGTACCTCTTTCTCTGCCCCCCAGCAGAGCGCTGCCCCAGATGGAGCTGCCCGTGTAGGACTCGGCGTGGCAGGTGGTCCTCAGACATCTGTATAGTGCAGCCAACCCAGCGCAACTGTTGTTGCACGACTGTAGCCTCCATACTCTTGCAGCTGGTTTTTGCAAGTATTTCAGCATGTGGAATACAGTTTTGCCAGGTTATGACAAGGATGCACTTGGGCTTCCAGTGGTCGAATATAGCAACGGTACAAGGTCCAGGTTTTACAGCCGTACATTAGAGTGGTTACACAGACTGCCTGACAGTCTGCGACCTTGGTAGGCAGGCTGAGATTTTTATTGAAGAACACCCTCTTCTGAGCCTGTCAAAGGAGGAGGAGGCCTACTTGATCCTGTTCTGAATCTCATCCTCAATACTGCAGTCTTTGGAAATGAAGCTTCCTAGCTATTTGAAAGATGTTACAGTTACAAGGGGTTTGTCCTCAATGGTGAAGCTGGGAGTAGCAGACGGGGGAGAAGATCTCCACTGGCACAGGGCCTCAGTCTGGGAGATATTGACTGAGAGTCTCATCCTGTTATAGGCCTTTACTGCTGCTACAAGCATCATTTGAATGGTTTCTGGTGAGTGAGCCGCAAGCGCACAATCTTCTGCCTGTTGCAGTTCTAAGACGTACACAGATCTTAGTTTAGTGACAGCATGAAGCCTGCGGATATTAAACAGGTTTCTGTTTAATCTAAAGTCCACATTCCCTCCACTTCTACCTCCTTATGAAGCAGCTGGGTGAAATGTCGTAAAAGGACAGGTTCAAGCACGCATCCCTGCCTGACTCCAGCGCAGATTCTGAAAGCCTCAGGCTCCTGACCGCCTGCGGTCACGCGCGCCATCACGTCTCGGTGGAACTGCCGTGAAATACAGACAAACCTCTGCGGACAGCCAAACTTAAGGAGGACACCCCCTAGAAGCTCTCGATTGACTGTGTCAAAGGCTTTTGACAGGCCGACTAATTCCGCGCAGAGACCTTGGTGCCGCTCCCAGTATTTCTCCGGAAGTTGGCGGACCGTGAATACCATGTCCACGGTGATTTGGTTTTTGCCTGAAGCCACACTGTGACTATGGCAGAAGATTTTCAGTCAGGTTCTGTATTAGCCTGTGCAGCATCACCTTAGCTAAGACATTTCCAGCAACCGACAGGAAGGAGGATATCCCCCTGCTGTTGCTGTAGTTCAACTTCTCATCACTGACATACTTTCCCATATGTCAGTGATGAGGCGATGCAAAGCTCTGGTGCACATCCCTCCTAAGGGTCTCTGCAGGTATGCTGTGGGTGCCAGGGGTCTTGTTGTTTTTCAGTCTGTTGATTCCACCTCAGTGAATGTTAGTGGGAGATCTTGAATTACAGGATGGCTGGGAAGACCTTCCAGGACTGAGTGGTCCACTGATGCAGGCTGGTTTAAAAGGGTCTCAAACTGCTCAGCCCATCTCTGAACAATGACTCTTTGATTCTTTGAGATCAGAGTCAAACCATCAATAGGCCTCGGTGGCGTGAATGAGATATTAGACAGTAGATAGTTTTTACTGCATCATAAAAGTTGTGTATGTCCTTCCCGTTTGCAAAAGTATGGATTTCACATACACACACGCACACATGCATATACATATGGACACACACACCGCACACTTGCACACACACACACACATACACTCACTCACACACGCATTAACACATTTACACACGCACACACAACAAAAGCACTCACACATGCGCACACACATTCACATACACACACAATCACAAACATGCAGAGACTAACACACACAGGGAGCACTGGGCCTTTTTCTCCCATGTTCTGGTGTGTGCAGTCAGCAGCTGGTGTAGCCTGCTTCGTCTCTTCGTTTACGTTAGGCTGGTGAGGCATGAAACCCACCCTGTGAACGGCAGATTAGCCAGCCCAGGGTGGGCAGGAGAGGGGATCCCAGATCTCCTGGTGGCTCTCCCCTGGGGCGGTATGGAGCGAGGGTGGGGTCATTCTGCTATCTCTCCATGCTCCATTGCCTTTCTATTACTGGAGGCATGCCAGCTGACACCAATGCGCTACTGCGCCGACACAAAAGAGACTCCGTTTCTATATGCAGTCCAATATGTCCCTGTGTGTGTTAGTTAACCGGCAGACAACCAGAGGCTGCTGTATTTACTAGTGTTTCACAAAAAAAACACATATCTGGTCTTGTACGCCTGTTACTGTAACTGTGTTCTAATGTTTAAATACAGGATACAATTTACTGTTCAAAATACAAATGTTACATGTAAATCTATTCACTTCAGGATTAAAGAACTCCCCAAATTCCTAAGGCAGACGGGAAGCAGGTGCGGTCTGGGAGCAGATCTAAGGGGGTCGCGGAGGTCAAATGGCAACTGAAGAAGCATCAACTGTCATAATAATTACCCCAGCGTCGCCTCCTAAACTTGTCACCCCTCACAGCCACCCACACACACGCACACACACAAATACACACACTGCTGTCTGGTGACGTATCAATTACTCAGGCCAGGTTGGCTAAAAACTGCTCTGTAGTCAAGCGGAAGGAAATTCCCCTTAATTATGTCCTGCGGAGCACAGCAGAATGTACTCTCATTAAGGATACCACTAAGGCATTGGAGGTTTTGCTCCAAGACTAAGGCCAATGCGATGTGTTCGAGACTGAGTAAACAGCAACTGCTGCCTGGCCCGGGCCATGAATCTATCAGGCAAAAGGAACATCTAAGGCCACGTGGGTTGATTAAGGAAGTTTGCATAATTATAAGCTTGACAAAAAAACGTCCTTGAAGAAAAATGCACCATCAGCAGACACACCAATTATTGTGGACATAAAGTGGTTCTGTCAACGTGGAACCACATGAAACAAGTCTCCGAAGGGCATTTGCGCTAAGGGAAAATTATAGCAGAGAGAACAATTTGATTAATATTTTAAACTGGTTTTGGCTTGTGAAAGCCAGCGCATTAAAATATTTACTGATGTCTAGAACTAATTAATAATACACTTCCTTGTTTTCCCATGCTTCATGGATAGGGTTTTCACTGCATTATATGATGAGTGGACTTCAATTGTTCATTCTTACACAATAAAAAGGCATGTTTCAATGTACAATAATAAACAATGGCTTTTTTGGCCAATGGCTTTGTTGTGTGTTTCGCCCCAATCAATGAGCATAATAGTGAGTGGCAAGGCATAATTTTAGAGTTCATAATGCAAATGGGGTAAAAGGTCCCTTAGGGCAATTTAGCAGACTGCATGGGTGAAGAGATTCTCCTAAGAGGTTTTAAATGTCTTTCTACTAGAGTATGCAAATATAACAAAACTAACACTGGAACTGCCAGATGGGGCCTGTGTCTAAAGCCTTCATTCTCATTATAGTCAAATGTTCAAATTCAGACTGTGCCAGTGCAATCGTGGCCACAGAAATATGCGAATTTCATATAGCAGGGCTACAAAACCCTGTTCCTGGAGATATACCATCATGTAGGTTTTCACTCATACCCAAACAAAACACTGCTCATTCAGCTATAGAGATCTCATCGGGCTGCTAATGAGTAGAATAAAGGTCAAATGAGGGATGAAATGAAAACCTACAGGATGGTAGATCTCCAGGAACAGGGTTGGGCAGCCCTAGCATATATTGTCCACAGAAGGAGGGTATCAGGCAGGAAATAACTCTCAGTATCATACTTTCGTATAAAGGTGCCTTGGATTCTCAGGCATCTACTAGCACAGACGAAGCGGTGCAGTCATCTGCTACAGTGACTGCTGGTCAGTACATGGACTGGAGAGAGTTCAAGCAGTTGTTGACAAAAATGTATTTTGGAGAATGTGCATGCTATTCTTAACTCTACCAAGTGGGGAATTTGGATCAATTGCACAGAGTCAAAAGATCATTTCATGGATTCAAAAGGTATTCAAAGAATGTTTTTGGACAACAATTTGAAGAAGAATCCAGCTATGACTAGCTTGAAATTACCAGCATCAGCTGTTTCAAAACCTAGCTTGAGCTGTTTTGTTCAGCAGGGTTGTTAACATAGCAGGTAACTGAAAGGGTATTGATTGTAAAAATCTCATGGGACCATACACCATACATTGATTACATGCCAATGAATGGTGAGCGCTAACTGAGGGGGTATGTGAGGTCTGGCTGGGACAGATGGACAGTAGATGTGCATCTTTGCCTGCACTCTCAGACTGTTTGAGCATCTGTCTGCACCAGTAGCTTTGTCTTTATCTCTGCCTACACCCTTTCATGTGTCTATAACTGTGCCTTTGTCTAGCTCTGCCTGTATCTGCCTTCATCGCTTCCTCTGACTGTATCTTTGCCAACTTTTGCATCTGTGTCTGTAACTTCCGACAGCTGAGCTTGCATCTAGCATCTTGCCCATAGCTGAGCATGCATCTGCATGTGTGTCTGTGACTGCCCATAGCTGAGCATGCATCTGCATGTGTGTCTGTGACTGCCCATAGCTGAGCATGCATCTGCATGTGTGTCTGTGACTGCCCATAGCTGAGCATGCATCTGCATGTGTCTGTGACTGCCCATAGCTGAGCATGCATCTGCATGTGTGTCTGTGACTGCCCATAGCTGAGCATGCATCTGCATGTGCGTCTGTGACTGCCAATAGCTGAGCATGCATCTGCATGTGCGTCTGTGACTGCCAATAGCTGAGCATGCATCTGCATGTGTGTCTGTGACTGCCCATAGCTGAGCATGCATCTGCATGTGTGTCTGTATATGTGCTTATATCAGAGGTTACATCCGCATCTGTGTCACCACTGGGCATCTGAAGCTCCTCCCATTTGGCTCACTGCTGACCTGCCGATCTCCCATGCAGATCAGTGCACTCATAGCCTATTCTCCATGACACATTTCTGCACACTAGCCTATTCTAAAACAGAGGACTACTGCCTGAGTTATGTCAGCAAAACAACTGGGAAGAGGTGAAAACAAATTCAAAGAACAGATACTGGAGCGTTTTTCCCAAAAAGTTCTTAAAACGTGGACCATCTATTCAGGATACAGGATTGGAAGAAGACCAATATTGATATAAACCCACACACACAATGGTTAGATGATGGATTGAATCCATCAATATTGATATATTTAATATACAAATAAAAATAACGTAAAAATTAAATGTTCTTCTCTAACATACTTCTCACAGGTTAAAGCTGTACCAGCTACACTATAGCATCATCAATTCTGAATAGCTTGGCTTTTGTGTTTAAGTCAGATATAGTAGTTTTGGGTTATCACTTTTTTTGGTTTGGTTTATAAATAATGGAATGGAATCTAGAACCGCTACAAACATGAATCAACTGCTATATAAATGAGAAAGTTCTTCCAGCAAGTAGGCCTATTTGCAGCTCCAGCCTGATTCTCCCTGGCAGCTTCCTTTTATCTCTCCACAGACGGCAGTGAGATACGAAATTAGGCAGATGAATTCACCACTGCTCCCTCATTCAACACAGTTTAGCCATATTGTTCTGACCAGAGGAGGTGAGGCCTAGCATGTTTTGGGCCCTGAAGCACAGCTTACATAACATTAGTGCCATGGACGAGGGAATTGTGTTCATTTAGTGCTTTACTCAGTAGCAATGATATGCTAATTGGTTCACCACCAAGGGCAAGAAACACTCTAGCCCTAGGAAACCTTGTGCAATTGTGCGAAATGCCTAGAAATAAGCAATGCAGATGATATCTGACAACTGTGCTGAAAATATGTTTGGAAAATGAATATGTAAGAAGTCTGTATTCACAACTCTTTATATAGTACTTCCATTTGATCAGAGAGATACACATTTTTTTGTTTAATTAAGTACAATTAATCTGCACTGATCTACCTCCCCAGCCAAATTCACCAGGATATTTCTACATGTTGTACTAGGGTTATACTTAGCTGCAGCATATTCAAAATTATAGGCAGTGTCAAGGAGTCAAGGAGCTTAAATTTCATTCATTCTTTCATTCATTATCCTAATCCGCTTATCCTGAACAGAGATGCAGGGGGGCTGGAGCCTATCCCAGCATACATTGGGCGAAAGGCAGGAATACACCCTGGACAGGTCGCCAGTCCATCACAGGGCACACACACAATTCACTCACACACTCATACCTACGGGCAATGTAGACTCTCCAATCAACCTAACCTGCATGTCTTTGGACTGTGGGAGGAAACCGGAGTACCCGGAGGAAACCCACGCAGACACCGGGAGAACATGCAAACTCCACACAGAGAGGCCCCGTCCAACCGGGATTCAAACCCGTTTTACTGTATGTGTTTGTTTTATGTCTTTCTTCACCAATACAGTCTGATAAGTTCTGAAATCTTGACAGTTTACTCACACAAATGAATTAGGTCAGTATGCGTGTGTGTGTGTGTGTGTGTGTGTGTGTGTGTGTGTGTGTGTGTGTGTTGTGTGAGTGTGTGTGTGTGTGTGTGTGTGTGTGTGTGTGTGTGTGTGCAAGACTAAACAATGAACAAGAAACAGTGTAATTCACTCTTTTGTATTGTATTTGTGCATTTTACTGTACAAATATGAAGTAATTAGCCCTATATTATTTTCTGTTTGTGTCTTTGTGTACCTGTAGAAATACTGTTCAACATTTTTTTTTTTTTAAGAATCCTACTGTTTGATATCATCAGAAAACCAAACAAAGCAATTGTGCCTATTGGCCACATACTGTATATACAGCAGACCTGCATGTTAAAATAAGATTCAAATAATTATTTGTTAAACACCTTTGAAATGGTATCCTGTGACTCCTAATATTAATATCATGTGGGATGACATTAGCTCTGGAGGTAAGAGCGGTCATCTGGCAGTCGGAAGGATACCGGTGGGTGTGTCGAAGTGTCCCTGAGCAAGACACCTTATCCCAAATGGCTCCCAATGAGTTGATTGGTGTGTGACTGTGTGGTAATGGGTGAATGAGAGGCATCAATTGTAAAGCACTTTCGATAAAAATGCTTAAGACAGTTGTTTTCAGAAGGAAGCAAGGTTAAGAGATACATAAATCTTCACTAATCCATTTCTCAGCACAAAAACTCAAATTATAACATTACTTTCCATGCTCGAATGTTCTGATGTTTGAGCTCAAAGAGAGTTATGTCTCATTACCAAACATGCTTCCCTTAGTCTTCTTATTTTCCGCAGCCAAAGTTGGCTGATTGATAGAATAGTCTTCTTGACTATTCAGATCAGTCAGTCAGACTAACAATGGCAGTGACGCGTCACATGGAAATATGATTCATACTGAGAGTGAATGTGTGAGGTGATGTGACAAGCAACGTTTCTCCTTCGGGTGCGGAAGAGTGAAACATGCCAAAAGCATTAGCTCTGTAGCATAGGTCAATGTCTGTGTGGCTGTGTGTGACAGTGAGTGATCCATGCATGTTACACCATATGCACTCTGCGCCCTGTCACAATGCCACGTGAGTCCGGAGTCTCACATATTTAATCAACATGTCCTGCAAACCACTAAACCAGTGTCTGATATGATGGTATTATTTCAAAGGCAGGGTAGGTATGTTTGTTTCCGCTGTGACTGGGCAAAATGCACTTTGCCAGATACCATGTCTCAAGGATTAATCCAAAGTGACTTGCAGTAGATATAATCTGATGGAATTACTGTATTTGTTAACAAACATGACAAAGGGGTGAGAGTATTCAGCACCTCAGGTGTTAATGCCCCTCAAGTAAAATTGTCAGTTTTATAAATAGCCAATGTTTATATTTGCTGTGCCTAAATGTGTGTGTGTGTGTGTGTGTGTGTGTGTGCCCCTTACAAAAAATAACTGCATTGCAACTTATTGTAGTAGTTATTGTAATAATTGCAGTATTATTACGTATTTTGGGCACACTTTTTTAATTGCAGTGTTATTCCAGTCATGGTGCAGCTTCTTTGATGTGCAGTAGGTTACTCGTGAAGAAGAAGTATTTTGTAGGTTTACTGCAATTCAACTGCTTTGTACTTCAGTTCAATTACAGTAGCCTATTACTTATATTTTTTGTAATGTTTACTCTATCTCGCCCCCCTCAGGCAGACCTGTAATTACTGGTGCCATATAGACGCTATAGGGCATCAATTGAAGTTTTCATCCAGCTTTCTCAATTTCATAACCTGTAGAAGTATGTTGTGCGTTTTTATCAAGCCGCGGGAGAACGATCGGCACAATACAATGAATCCGAGTATATTCCACCATTTTCCCCTTGTTCGGCTCATCCGAATTCATCAATGAGCGTGTGTGACTGAGACTGAGACACACGCGCACAGTAATGACTGGTGCGCCACCTTGCGAGTGAGAAGTGCATCTTGGATTTCTGTCCCATCACATCAAATCCATTTCATTTTCCTGGCCACCACTCGAAAATGGCGGCGGTTGTTTAGTAACCGGGACGCCAGGAAGTATCAAGATGGCGAGAATGAAGAGGGAAATGGTCAATTAGTTAGTTTTCATAAACCACGGTTCCACGTAGTGTTATCGAACAGAACGCACAATTTATTTTAATATTTAACGTATCAACAGAACAGCTGATATGGCGGAAGATGATGGGGAGTCGATGCTCGTAAGTTGATACATTCATTTATGTTAAGCTAACAGTTAGACAGACAGTTATCTGCATTCGCCTATCCACCGCAGTGTTTTCATTTCAGTTTACACAGTGTCACAGTGTTACTGAGGATGTGTAACATACATTGTCACACACATTTGATAGTTAGGTCTGAGCGTTGTTATCTTTCGAAAACAATGACGGGAAAACTATTGCATTGACACGCGTCCGTTTTCTTTAGGCTACTTGTTGCAAAGTAGAATTAACACTGATAGCGACTTTTATGTCACCATCATTAGCTAATGTTACATTTTCTATGCTGATCAGATACTATCCTATTTCCAACCACTGCTGTATGAGTTAAACAGTTTTAGCTGCAGTATCAATTTCCTATCTTATATGATTATTTGTAAATAACATATACTGATTTCGCTACAGAGCAATACTCATAACGATTGTCTATGAAATTTAAAGTCTTAAGAAAAATGCCTACGAGTATCAAATGTTACTGCAGGATGAAGCGCTGCCACTCGAACATAGGCTAATGCCGAAATAATTAGCCTGCCGTTACCTTTTGGTTAGTATTGGCCCATTAGTGTTGGTGGTAAATTGTTATTATTATTGATTACCCTTTTTTATTGTTGGAGAGCTCCGTTATCACTGGCGTTCATTTAGGAATGCGTCTGAAAGTTAAATCGTGCGACAGATCTATGTTTTCTATGCTTGAACACCAGTTGTCACAGCACCAGTATGTACATAACTACAGTGCCCTCCATAATATTTGGAACAAGACCCATTATGTCTTGATTTGCACCTGATTTGCCACAATTTTAGATTTGGAATCACACAATTAACATGTGGTTAAAGTGAACATTCTCAGATTTTATTAAAGGGTATTTTATACATTTTGGTTTCAACATGCATAAATTACAGCACTGTTGTACACATAGTCCCCCCCCATTTCAGGGCACCATAATATTTGGAACACATGGCTTCACAGGTGTTTCTAATTGGCCAGGTGTGTTTAACTGCCTCAATAATGCTGGTATAAGAGAGCTCTCAGAACCTAGTCTTTCGATCACCTTTGGAATCTATTATTGCTGTTTGTCAACATGAGGACCAAAGTCAAAGAAGCCATTATGAGGCTGAGAAACAAGAATAAATAAAATACATTGGCCAAACATTGGGCTTACTGTTTGGAACATAATTAAGAGGAAAAACAGCACTGGTGAGCTTACTAATCGCAAAGGGACTGACAGGCCAAGGAAGACCTCCACAGCTAATGACAGAATAATTATCTCATTAATAAAGAAAACATCTGTTCAACAGATCAGAAACAATCTTCAGGATTCAGTTGTGGATTTGTCAATGACCACTGTCCGCAGGAGACTTCATGAACAGAAATACAGAGGCTACACTGCAAGATGCAAAAAAAATAGTTAGCTACAAAAACAGAATGGCCAGGTTATAGTTTTCCAAGAAGTACTTAAAAGTGCAACCACAGTTCTGGAAAAAGATCTTGTGGACAGATGAGACAAAGATTAACCTATGTCAGAGTGATGGCAAGAGCAAAGTATGAAAGAGAGACAGAACTGCCCAAGACCCAAAGCATACCACCTCATCTGTGAAACACCTGGTGGGGGTGTTATGGCCTGGGCATGTATGGCTGCTGAAGGTACTGGCTCACTTATCTTCACTGATGATTATATAACTGCTGATGGTAGCAGCAAAATTAATTCTGAAGTGTATAGACATCCTATCTGCTGAAGTTCAAGCAAATGCCTCAAAACTCATTGGCCTGCGGTTCATTCTACAGCGAGACAATGATCCTAAACATACTGCTAAAGCAACAAAGGAACTTTTCAAAGCTGAAAAATTGTCAATTCTTGAGTGGCCAAGTCATGCCTTTCATATACTGAGGTGAAAACTCAAGGGGACTAGCCCCCAAAACAAGCATGAGCTAAAGATTGCTGCAATACAGGCCTGGCAGAGCATCACCAGAGAAAACTCAGCAACTGGTGATGTCCATGAATCACAGACTTCAAGCAATTATTTCATGAAAAGTATGCAACAATATACTAAACATGACTACTTTCATTTACATAACATTGCTGTGTCCCAAACGTTGTGGTGTCCTGAAACAGGGGGACAATGTATAAACTCTGCTGTAATTTGTACATGGTGAAACCAAAATGTATAAAAATGCCTTTTATTAAAATCTGACTTTAACCATGTTTTTTTCTTACAAATCTCAAAGTACAGAGGCAAATAAATAAATGAAGGGTCTTTGTCCAAAACATTATGGATGGCACTGTATATGAAAGCAAGTGCAAACATTTATTAAACATGAAGTATAACAGTATTTAGGCTAATATAATGAGTCAGGTATTTCAGGCCTGTTTTCAAGATTAAAAAATTGTTTGCTTGGCATTCTCCGACAGAGCACCCTCAGAATATTACGGTGTTGTGTTTTATTGTTTTTAGGCTTTGATTAATTACTACTGCCAGGAGAAATATTTCAATCAGGTGATGAACACTGCCAACGAGGCGAAGAAAAGGTTCAGCAATGACCCCATCTTTTCCTTCTTCTATGCGTATGGTGCTCTCATGCAAGGTAAATCCTATTGCTTCAGATCGGACAGAGCAGGGGTGTCAAACTCCAGGAGGCTGCAACGTCTGCTGGTTTTTGGTGTGTTTCAGCACGAGAGATACATTTCTAAGTCTTACATTGGCTAAAGAGTCCACACACCCTGTTCTCAAGGCCTTATTTGGCAGCTGATTGAAAGGAAACCACAAATGCCAGCAGACACTGCGGCCGTCCAGGACTGGAGTTTGACACCCCTGGGATAGAGCCTGAGGAGTTGGCTTTATCTCAACTGACATTCTGTACTTGTGTTTTTCAATATGTAGTTTATTTTTTCACAATACCATTTTCGTTAGGGTTAGGGTTAGAAATGTGCCTTATGAATAAAGTTATAATCTTATTTTTATTATTAATTCAGAACACGTGCAGGAGGCCATCCATGAGCTGGAGGCGATCAAGGACAGACGAGATGTGTCGCTGTGCGCGTTGATGGCGCTTGTTTACGCTCACAAGAAGTATCAAAGTCCAGGTGGGTTTCACGTTGGAACCATTTGTAACCGTGGGCTTAAGTGGTCGGACTTTCCTGTTGGTGGATATGGTTCCACTGGGCCTTAGCCTGTCGTGGACTCTTTTCCTGACCTTGAAGAGGTATAATAATATGTCTGTCCCTTTGCACCACACATAGTCTTTGGCCAAGGTGCTTGACACAATACTGTACAGACACCTTATGCCTGTCTGCTCAAGAGACGTTTGGGCATAGTAATATTCACACCTATCGTTTGTCGTACAGTATGTATACATGTACACGTTGCTCTTTGCATAATTTCAGCATAGGGGATGCAGCTTGTCGTATCCCATTGAACCGCTGTGCTCTCGTGTATATGGGCCTTGTGGTCTACTGAATCTGGACCAGGCTGACAGGCCTGCAGGGCAGAGCATGATAATGTCACCCGGGTAGGGAGGGATTTCAGTTGTTGGGACTTCTACACCTCATTGTACACCAGCGCACCACTGTGGCCACTCCGGTGTCCAGAGTAATTCTGACTCTTGGAAAACAAACCCCAAAGGGGTTCCGTTCAGAAGAGACCAGGTTTATGCCTGTTGTCAGAATGGTTCAATAATAGTAACCATTTTTCAGTTTTATTTTTGGCATGTCATTTTCAAGCTTGTGTTAAGAAAAGGGGGGTTAAGCATCCTCCTAAAAATTGACTGTACAGGCTGCACTTTTTTCACATAAATACAACAATTGTACAAGGAACAGTAGTGTCTGAGTGTACATGAATCATGTATAAATGATACCATATTTAATTGTATTAAATATGTTCTTACGACCTTTTATTTCTTAATTTACAAGTTAAGAAGCACTATTTACAAGTAGTGCCATATTAATTTAGTTCCCTAAGATGTACACACAAGCTGGACTACAGAGCGAATAGAAGCAGCCGGGTGAGATAAGGAGGAGGTCGTAGCAAAGAGTATGGCCACACATAAATCAGCAATGGGTATGTGTGTGCAGGGCAGCACAGTGCCACACAGTTGTGAAATGTGTTTGTGTGTGTGTGTGTCCTTCCCCGTGCAGACCGAGATGCCATTCAGGAGCTGGATGCCAGAGTGAAGGAGAATCGTAAGACCACGAGCCCCAAGGGCCTGTATTATGCTGGATTGTTTCTCTGGCACTTGGGCCGCAATGACAAAGCCAGGGAGTATATTGATAGGATGATCAAAGTCTCCAACAGTTCAAAAGAGGTGAGCGTCATTACTTCCTCAATACCCTGCACACAGATATGCTTATTTTCTTTACTGTGCACATTATACCTATTGTTAGGTGTAATCTGACACACTGCTCAGTGCTAATGATGGGTTTCAATAAATGTTTTGCTAAAATCCAATGCGACATACGCTATGAGACTTGACGCATGTGTTCTTTGTGAGGAGATTAACCTATGCACCTGGTTTGTAGGAAAAGGTCAAGAGCTGCTGTGAAATTTATTCTTTTTTGTCAGGCATTTGTTTTAAGTTTGATCAAAATGCTAGTGCCACAAATTGATATGGTGTTGAAAGGGCATGTGCTGTCAGGCTTGGTGAGATTTGAGCTTACTTTAGGATTTAAGTTTTAAGATTTCCAAATTACAGGAAGAAGAAAGAAAAAAGAACAATAGTGTGCCTGTTGATTGCTAATAATAATATATGTTTTTTCTTAATTTAAATTAATTATGATTATTATTGTTGTTGTTATTATTACTATTTACTATGCAGTGCTTTCCAAACAGGGTGGTTCCTTTCAATCATTATAAAAGGATAAGCTAAAAAATGAATGCATACTCATGCAGGTTACTACAGAATGAACCAAACATACATATTTATACAGTGCCCTCCATAATGTTTGGGACTGTAGGTAATACAACAATTAGGACAAATGAAATTACAGAGAATTAAAAGCATGTTGAGCTTTGAAAAGTGATTTAAAATAGAAATGGTCTGAGCAGCCATTTTGTTCCCTGGCTAAGAGTTCCATAATTTCAGGGCCTGCAAAAAAAACAACAACAATGTGTTTCTTGTTTTTACATGAGTTAAAGCAATGGTAATGAAAACTGAATTCATTTACAGTTTAGTAGATAACAACCTGTGGCTCAGCGATTTATTCATAGGCTAGGTTAAATGTAATCATGAAACATTTTAAATTAATTCTGAAAGCTGCTGGCGTATATTGTAATTTGCAATGGCTGTTGAAGCTGATCATGAAATCGATCAGATCATTCATTGCTGCATCCAGTGAAAGAAACTAAAGCTGGAGTTACTTTTGAGTCTGGCATAATGTGGAACAGACATATTGCGTTAATCTTTGGCTGACAGGAATTGTTATGTCGTCTAGATGTCTACATAAAAATGAATGGAAGTGCTATGCTTATGACAATAATTATTGAAGGTGACATAATTGGTATTGGAGAAAATGTTCACCAGTTGTTAATGAACACTGTTTACCTAAAGTGATGAAATATAATTGGTAGGAGATATACTCCCACCAAGACCCACTCAGGTCCTCAAGCCATTTATTAAAATAACATGAGTAACCAGTGGTATCAAAAGCAGCAATATGATTGAACATATTCTAATGTATAAAAAGCCTAGAATCAAGACTAGATACTGAAATCTTCCTTATACCTGGAAACCGATGCATACACCAGACTTACCAGAAGCAAGAGAAGCCAACTGTCCAATTACTTTTGGTCCTACACAGACTGATATGGATCTAAATACCCTCAATTATTTCAATTATTTCAAATCCGATGTGCTGGAGTACAGAGCCAAAAGTACAGAAATTGTACCACTGTCCAAATACTTACGGACTCCACTGTTGATTTGAGAGGTGCTCCCCCTCCTGACTATGTAAAATAGAAGAGCTGTTGAAGATGTGAACACTAGGCCCACTTTTGTTCGTGCTGGATTATATTTGGACTTTTCGGTGTCATTGTGTTCGTAGTAATAATGTATGAGGCGGTGTAATTATCTATTAATTTTACCTTCAGTGAATGATATATTGTGAAACCGGTAACCCTCGCTAATTAGATGTAACATGGGTTAGGGAAATCACACACAAAGCCAATGTATTCTTTCAAGTGGTCTGTCCTGTGAAATAAAAAAACATTCTGGTGATGTTTTAAGATTTTACCCTATGAGAAACTGGAACCATTTCATACTTTTAGGTCTTAAGCATATTTGAGACGTTTTGTTTAGTTCTTTTGTGAAATTCAATTTTCACATGCCACGATATGTACTGTACTCAAAAACTACATATGGTGCTACACTGTACTCGAGCTTCCCACTGAGCTGAGTTGAAAAGGCAGGATATTGGCCCCCTTGTGTGGCCAGCTAATTCATGTTTTCATCTCGTCACCTCCAGGGTACAACCAACAGTTTGCTCCAGGTCCGTAGCTACTGTAGCTAGCTCATAAAAATCAAAGAATACACACTGACACACCCCCGCAAAATCTGTGGAATGGATGGAATAGAATTTCATAAATGCGGGCTAAATATTTTTTTCCACATTTACTTGGCAAATGAATGAGCGGTAATTGAAAGACTTTGGACTAACTGCAGCGATTAAAGGGGCACCCACCCCAGCCTGACTGCCATGAGCAGTGTTTACTTACAGTGTGTTGGGTAGACAGATGGCTGTTAATTTCAAGCAGTGCGCTTCTTACACAACGTCCTGAGAAGGACGCGATGAACCAGGGCCTGGACTGTTCGCATTCACTCAAAGACACACATTCACTTGTTTGTTCAGGGGCTAATCCTGAAAGGGTGGATCGAACTGACATCCGGGAAGGATGCGTACGCCAAGAAGGCAGGGAAATACTTTGACGAGGGCCTCAAGGAGAAGTCTGATGTATTTGCTCTGATGGGAAAGGTAATACCCGGACACTGTTTTAGAATTCTGTTTAGATGAATAGTATTATTTAATAACGGAGAATGCAACAGCCATTTATACTTGTCATTACTTATGAAGTGAGTAGCTATAACAAATAAAAGGCACCAATCTGGCATTTAGTTATTTTGTGATTATGAATTTGTTTTCCAAAATTCAGGCATTCCAGTGTTTCTCTCTCAACAGAGAGAAAGCAGGAGAGAAACATTATTAGTGGATAGGCCTCCATTTATGATGTGCAATATGTCTTAGCCCTCTCAGAGCTGCATCAATATTCCTCTGCTTTTCAGTAGTCATTTGAATTTTCATCACGGGTGACATCTCATGAATGTTGGTGTGTGTTATCTCACAAATGGTGGCTTTGTTGTGTCACTTAAGTTCACCAATAAAATTTAAAGGCATACCGCCGTCCAAAGCAGCTCATTGTTTTTGATGTGTAGGAGAGGCTAACCTTCATCCGCACAATACATAAACACTGATGGTGTTTACATACAAAAAAAAGTCAAATGATCAAATAAGCCCTATTTCTCATCTTTGTTGTACCGTTAGCAGTTGAAATTGTACGACCCTCTCAGCACACTTATCCCTGGTCATGGGTATGCAGTTTTGCACTTTGTTGTATGTCGCTCTAGATAAGAGCGTCTGACAAATGCCTTTAAAGGTACAATAGCTAATTTTGGACTTCTAATGGTCAAGAGAGGAATAGCAGCAACAAACACCTTCACACCACAACACTGTTTATCCCACCCCTTCTCTGTAAACGCACTGACGTTGAAACACAGCTGTGGCAATTATAACCACTTTTCAACCAATGAGCTTGAAATATTGTAGTTATACAATATTTTGGTGCAGAGTGTCGGGCCGTCAACTGTATATTTTGAAACCCGAATTTAAGGCCTATACACAAAGGCAGAGGGAGAGTCAGTGAGCCTTTTTCAATGATAGGAAGGGATTTACAATGGTCCTGTAACAATTTTTCAACACAAAAATCGTGCCTATTGTACCTTTAATGTAATATAACACAATGTAAGGTAATGGTTCGGTTTCCTTTGGACACGTCTGGTCTTTCCAGGTGCGGTACAACGAGTTTCGGCAGAACTACTCGGGAGCGCTGGAGGCTGTGAACCAGGTGGTGGTGGGTTTCCCAGCGTTCCTCCCGGCCTTGGTTGAGAAGATGAAGCTGCTGTTGACTCTGCAGGACTGGGAGCAGATGGTGGAGGCCGCTCAGAGGTGCAGCCCCGTCTCTTCTCCCTCTTTAAGCAGATTAGCGCTTTTAGCACCAGCCACCACCACCACCCTCCCTCCCACCCAGTGCTGCTGAAGACCCATGTTTATTATTATTATTTCATGGCCACAGTTTATTAAAAAAGGGATGTAATATCTACAGAGAGAGCCCAATACGGTGGTGAATGGCCTCAAAAGGAAGGTGACAGTCTGCACTTTAACATCATATTCATTGTTTCATTTCAAATCCAATGTGCTGGAGTACAGAGCCAAAATAACTGAAATTGTACCACTGTCCAAATACTTACAGACATTTACATTGACATTTTTGTCATTTGGCAGATGCTTTTAATCCAAAGCGACTTACAAGTGCATAGGTTCTTCCACAAGTCAAAGCATCACATCCATACTGCACTGTATATATGTTACGGTGTTTACAAATAATACACCGCACAGTACATGTTTTGTAAGGATAATATTCACCAAGGAAAAGCTATTGCTTGCTTTTTAAATTAGGCTGCTGCAAAAGTGCGAGGATCAGAAGAAGCAGGGAGTGTTTGGCATTTATAAAGCTAGAGATGACAACGGCTCCTGAGGTTAGACCCAACCCTACTCCTCTCAGTACCATCCTTTCAGAAAATCTTTTTCAATGATCCTGCAGTCAGTGTCATACTGTGGAGAGACCAGCTCCATCTAGTGGTCATTTTATTAGCTCTTACTGTGCAGAAAGAAAATATCATCGTGTGTTGCCATTTCTCTTTTGGCTTGCTTTATTTGTAGCGTGACCTGTAAAGTACTCTGGGAGAATTCCTGTGTTAATGCAGCTGTATCACCCTGCATCCGATTGGTTGTTTGACAACTAATCAACGTCTCTTGAGTTCATTAAGTACTTATAAGAGGAGTATTTCATTTCGATTCAAGGACCGACCATATGACTGTGAGATACAGCTTGAATAAAGCGGTTTAAATAAGTCTGAGAAGGTGCACTTATTAAGCGAATGCTTGACTGTCAGGTTGTAATTTGGGTTAGACGGGTAGCCGCTCGGAGCCTCGCCCCGGTCGCGGGAGGGGCTGTAGGGGAACGCCGCCGCGGGAGCGTGTCCGGACACGCGAGGGCGGCGACGCAGCACGACCGCTGAGGATCCGACAGGTTATCACCGCCAGCGCGTGTGCTCTGTATCCCTCCGCTGGCCTGGGACGCGAGCCCAGGACTATATTTTAGTCTTAGAGCGTGACCTCACACGCCGCGTGATCCTATGCTGCTCGTAAAATTTGATTTTAATTATGTCTTTCACAACGGTATTTCCCCAGAGTGCTTTGCAAAGAGAGACGCGGAGGAGTGGATGCTAGAATTTCAATGCTGTGGTTTTTTTATTTAGTTATGTTTTTTTCAGTTTTTATTTTTTTATGGGGCAGCCTGTAACCTAGTGGCTAAAGTACATGACCCAGAAGGTTGGTGGTTCAAGCCCCGGTGTAGCCACAATAAGATCCACGCAGCTGTTGGGCCCTTGAGCAAGGCCCTTAACCCCACATTGCACCAGCGAGGATTGTCCCCTGCTTAGTCTAATCAATTGTAAGTCGCTTTAGATAATAGAGTCATCTTACACAACACATTATGTATTTATTTATAATGTATTTATTTATTGTTTTAGCCCCTTCTTCATATGGCCCTCTGTGCTCTTGCAGGCTGCTGCAGAAGGATAAGAACAGTGTGGAAGCTTTGAGAATGATCGCTCTCCACGCGCTCTGCAGGGAGGGAGATGTCGAGGAGGTGAGACTACGGACCTGTAACACTCAAAGCTGCACGGCCTTCACTGAGTCAATGACATAGGGCAGCCTGATCCCCGGTGTAGCCACAGTAACAACCACAATAACACAGTAACAACCTTCACATTGCTCCAGGGGGGACTGTCTCCTGCTTAGTCTAATCAACTGTAAGTCACTTTGGATAAAAGTGTTGGCTAAGTTACATATACAGAGCAAAGGTACCAACCCTGAATTCCTTCTGATACTGAATAATAATTAATATTCCTAATATTAAAAATGAATATTATGCTTTCAGACTTAATCAATGTAATGGTAAGGGTGTCTCTTAATCTACTGTGGCTAATCAATCAACAAACTAGCGTAACTAGTCACTCACCTGGCAAATGGTTAGCTAACCATTTTCAATACATTCAGAAAATGACTTAATTTTCTGTTTATAATAATCCTGTGTAGCAAGTTGGCCTGATTTGTCGTAGAGGATAAAGTGTACCTTCGGGAGTTTTGAGTGGGTGTGGGGACTGGCTTACGAGGGCTTGTGAGGAGATCCATTTCAGGTACATAGCTGCCCTATATTTCATCATCACAAACCCAGGGACTGAATGTCAAGATAATACAGGGAGTTATGAAGCATACTCCTCAGTACAGACTCAATCTGGCCATACGTGGTGCATAGAAGCATGAAGTGGTCTAGTTGTGCACCTGCTCCTTTGTAAACAAGGCATTTGCAGTCACAACTTCAGTAAGCAATGGAGCAGGCGCGAGGGCAAGCAGCCGTTTGGTATTCAGTTGATCCGCTCGGCGGCCAGGCCCGGAAAGGCAGAGGTCAGGTGGCGGAGTGTAAATATCCAATAGCATCAGGCACGTATGGATCGTGTGACTGGATCCATTGATTGGAAAGCAGCTCTCTGTTCCCAGGGGCGACCAGCGACGGCCCTCAGACGAGTCAGCTGCCGCGATTGGCTGTTTCCATGCCGCTTACGTAACCGCTCTTAGTGTTGGTTTCAAGTCTGCGTGCCCTTCCCTCGGTTGCGGTCTGCCACAGACACCGAGCGAGAGAGCCTGTGTTTATTTGCGCCGGAGTGACCCAATCGGACGGAAGCTTACACCGTGACACATGCGCACATGCATAACAAGTAGCGCCACACTCAAACGTGAAAAATACAATCAATACCACAGATATAGAGACATACAGACTGGCTAGAATACATAAGATGCATGCACACACACACACACACACACAGCGTACATTACATTACATTATTGGCATTTGGCAGACGCTCTTATCCAGAGCGACGTACAACAAAGTGCATACCCATAACCAGGGATAAGTTCGCTGAAAGACCCTAGAGGGAAGTACAATTTCAACTGCGTAGGTAGGCAGGCAGGTAGGTAGGTAGGCAGGTGGCATTTGGCAGACGCTCTTATCCAGAGCGACGTACAACAAAGTGCATACCCATAACCAGGGATAAGTTCGCTGAAAGACCCTAGAGGGAAGTACAATTTCAACTGCGTAGGTAGGCAGGTAGGTAGGCAGAAATTAATGGTCCTAGTTACAGACATGCGACACATAAATTGACCAACAACACATAACTAATGCACAAACATGCATGTACACCAGCATGCACATGCAAACACACACATCCATCAATAAATTCACTAGTTCCGATACACACTGCTTAGTGATCTGCATCATTTGCATACTGTATAAACTGTGCTGTTCGTGGTGAAAAGGGTTTACTAGGACAGTTTGTCTAGTAAAATACTAATTTCCCAGAACAAAAACACTATGGCTATTAAAAACATTTAATGAAAATGTTTTTGGTGTGCTTTTTCTTATGGTCAGCAATTTGTGACTTATTTCTGTCTTCCATGCAGTCTGCGAAGCAGCTCTCAAACCTCACCAGTGCCCTAGAGCTGCAGGAACCCCACAACCCGGAGCTCCTGTACCGTGTGTCTTTGGCCTTCACGCGTGTGGTAAGACTTCACTTAACACACCTGTCTCACACACTCACGTACAGTCTCTTCAGTGGGGAGTGGAGTTCTTAGGCTGGTATCAAACGGGTTCATTTCAGACCTACGCAATTGTTTTGGATTCAAATACTTTTCTATGCTTTTCTTAGCTTGTCCGGTGTACAAAAGTGCAAACCCCGCCTTCTCGGTTGGCTCAGTTGCACCAGTCACGAACAGTCAAACACAGAAAAGCATTTGAATCCAAAATGACTTCAGTACTTTGCCACTTCTTTTTGAAATACAATCTTGGATTTTTAGAGAGCACCATGTAGAAAAAGTGTCATTACTTCACTCATCATGTTATCAATTATCATGTGATTGTTATCATTTTTGTATCGTACTCATCGTGTAACTGTCATCACTGTTATGGCACCTTAAGAATTGCACATGCACTATAATGACCTGAAAATGATGACTGTTAGCAACAAATGCTACCACTCTGGTGCTGTCATAAACAGTAAAAACTAGGATTAAATGTAAAAAAAAAAAAAAAAAGGATGTATGCATGATAATATCGGAGAAACTGAATGTTACTGACTAGAAAAGGAGTTGGGTGGAAGGATACTCGGGGGCAGATTGTGAGTTTATTGCTTTTGAGGGATGGTTCTTGCCGAGGCAAAACTCCTGAATTAGCACATGATGCTCATCCAGTCAGTACTCTCCTGAATTGACACAGGAAGCACATGCTGTCAGGACTCTCTGAATTTACACGATACACAAGCAGGCACTACTCTCCTGAATTAACACAGGATACACATGCAGTCACTACTCTCCTGAATTAACACAGGATACACAGCCAGTTAATGTTGGGGTCTTGTTGCTTGGCCATTGTGGGAGGGCAGATTTTTTGTTGCGTATTGTAGTTTCAATGTGCCATGGTCTGGCACTAAAAATGAAATGAAAGCTGTGATTTTAGAGGTGTTGGTTGAGCACCAGGCCCATTGGAGGTACGGTCTTCAACTTGTGCTGCCGACTTGCCTGTATCTCTTGAGGAAGGCATGATTGGGATTGGACAACTTGACCTTGAGTTGGGGCTTCTGGAGTTCCGGCAGAGGAAGGAGGCAATGGCACTTCAACATGAGGAAATAGCGTTGCGCATGGAACTGGAGCTTGAGGCTCAATACAGTGGTGTTTTTGTTTCTCCCCCTCCCCGGTTTGTTGCCGCTAAGAACATTCGATTGGTCCCTCCCTTCCGTGAAAAGGAAGTTCACATGTATTTTACTCTTTTTGAAAAGGTTGCCACTGACTTGAATTGGCCCACCAGTGTTTGGGCACTACTGTTACAGAGTGTACTGGGAAAGCCCAGGAGACATGTTCTGCACTGTCTGTGGAAGTCTGTCTTGATTATGTGCAGGTTAAAAAAATCAGTGTTAAAGGTACAATAGGTTAAAAAAAAAAGGGGGGGGGGGGGTTCAACGTCAGCGTGTTCACAGAGAAGGGGGAGGGATGTGTTGTGGTAATAATAATAATAATTCCCCTCTTGACCGTTAGAAGTCTGAAATTACCTTTAAATTAAGAGGCTTATCAGCAAAGATTTTGGAGATTTAGATGGCCTAACCTAAAACTACAGTTGTGGTCAAAAGTTTACATACACTTGTAAAGAACATGTATGTCATGGCAGTCTTGGGTTTCCAATGATTTCTACAACTCATATTTTTCTGCGATTGAATGATTGGGGCACATACTTCTTTGTCACAAAAAATATTCATGAATTTGTTCTTTTATGAATTTATTATGGGTCTTCTGAAAATGTGAGAAAATCTGCTGGGCCAGAGTCTGCTGAGGTTTAAGTCAGGGCTTTGGGAAGGCCATTCTAAAACCTTAATTCTAGCCTGAGTTAACCATTTCTTTACCACTTTTGATGTGTGTTTGGGGTTTGAACTGTTGCAACTGTTGGAACACCCAACTGCGTCCAAGACCCAACCTTCTGGCTGATGACTTTAGGTTTACCTGAAGAAGATAGATAATCCTCTTTCTTCATTATTCCATTTGCTTTCTGTAAAGCACCAGTTCCACTGGAAGCAAAACAGGCCCAGAGCATAATACTACTACCACCATGCCTGACAGTTGGTATGGTGTTCTTGGGGTTAAAGGCCTCTCCTCCAAACATATTTCTGGTCATTGTGGCCAAATAGCTAAATCTTTGTTTCATCTGCCACAGAACTTTCCTCCAGAAGGCCTTTTCTTTGTCCATGTGATCAGCAGCAAACTTCAGTCGAGCCTTAAGGTGCCGCTTCTGATGCAAGGGCCTCTCAGCCCATGGCGATGTAAAAAATGCCTAACTATGGACACTCCATCAGCTTCTAATTCATCGCAGACTTGCTTTTTGGTGGTTCTTGGTTTACTTTTGACCATCCTAACCAATTTTCTCTCAGCAGCAGGTGATTTTTCTTCCTGATCGTGGCAGTGACACAACTCTGCTATGCACTTTATACTCACAAACAATTGTTTGCACAGTTGATCTTGGGACCTGTATCTGCTTTGAAATGGCTCCAATGGACTTTCCTGACTTGTTCAAGTCAATAATTCGCTTTTTCAGATCTGTGCTGAGCTCCTTAGACTTTCCTATTGTTGCGTTTGTGGCTAATGTCTAATGAGTGTATCAAATGAGCCCTATTTAAATGGGCTCAGCGAAGTCACCAACTGTAGTCAATCAAATCACTCACAAGAAGTTAAAAGGCCATGCCACAGAGCAAACTTGATCGATCATTCAAGTTGCTGTATGTATATTTTTGTTTTTTGTGACAAAGATGTATGTGTTCCAATCATTCCATTACAGAAAAATAAGAGTTGCAAAAATAATTGGAAATTCAAGACTGCCATGATATACATGTCCTTTACAAGTGTATGCAACTTTTAACCACAACTGTACCTGCCTTACCTGTGCCAGATTAGAAACTTGCTCCTGTGCCCCCTTTTTTTCAGGCCTTTTCTCTCTCATGGGCATAACCGTGAAGCTGTTATTTTAACTGTTTTTATACATGTATTTGTTTTTGTTTCTTGTAGCAATTGTTGTCATTAGATCAGTTTCCTTGTGTTGTATGCTTTGTAGGTTTTCTGGGTTTGTTTTAGTTTGCTGTGTTTTAGTTTTGTATAGGTGGGGGGGAATCGCAGGTCTGCCTTCCCATTGTGGGGAGTCATTGTTGGGGTCCTAAATTATGCTAATAAAGTTCTGGTTTTGTTTTATTACCAGTTTATCTGTTTTCTGGCGTAGTGGCATTTCGAATATGCTGCAGTCATGGCTGCCCCTGGGTTATTGTAATCTGGAGGGATTTGGACATGCAGACAGGACATTCCAAATGTAAATAATTTTTTTATTTTATTCCAGGGACATTCCAAATGCATATTGATGCCAACAGTTGATATCTGAATGCTTTGTGTGTTCATCCGTTTTCTCTGGTTTTAATTTTCATTCACCTGAGGTGCCTTTGATCTGACTGATAGCTCTGAAGCATGTGGCAAATGGACGCCGCTTGCAGATGTGCTCTGAGCGCTAACTGACGTCTTTTTCCAGTGCGGGAGAGCTGAGAAGATCCTGCAGCTGAGCCACGCTTTGGTGGAGAAAGCCTTCTCTTTGGCCTCCGGGAACTCAGAACTGGCTACTGAGCTGGGCTACCAGCTAGTCCTACAGGGCCGAGTCAAAGAGGCCATCAAGTGGTACAAGACCGCCATGACTCTGGATGAAACCAGCGTCTCCGCTCTGACTGGTGAGGAGCTATCGCTATACTGTTATGGCCACTGGGATGTGGCATCTCCATTTTATGCGCTGTGTGATTAGCTGGTGGGCCTTCCCATTGTGCCGCTTAGCAGACTTTTGTCCGACACTTTCACATGAGAAAAATAATCTTTACGCTGAAGCATTCTGCCCAGACCTGGGTCAAGTACGTAATTGTGCACTTTACCAAGCTTTTCTGGTGTATTGGAAACAACGAAATAGTTAGAATTTCTTTGGGAAAAAAAATATTACTTATTAGTGTGATTGCGAAGCAACACACTACTGTCATTCGAAAGTCGACTTTATTATTATTATTCCGCTGGGTTTTTGACGGCCTATTCCTCTCAAAGTTTTTCGAGCTGTCTACACCAAACCAACTGGAAATGTCCGGCACGATCCCGAATGGTGTGATGGTTCACAGCTTTTTGATATTCTCAATAGTTTCCAAGATATTTAAGGTTTTCCGGGGGAAAAAAGCCCCGTCCCATAATATTTAAACAACATAATATTAGCAGTAGTAGTAATAGTCCACCAATTTGCCGCAAATCTCTAGTTTTTATATGGAACCATTCATTTCTTAAAAATAACATTTTTATTGTTAATTTTATTGGGGAAAATAAAGGATTTATTTAACACCCTTTTTCAAGATGATATTCAAACAATTGCATATTGCAAGTTTTGGTAGCAGGGTTGTGCAAAATGCAGCCGTCATCAGCAAATTTTTTTATATATGTTCAGATGTTTCTGGTTGAGCAAGCTACATATTTGCCATAGGCTATCACTCGAACAAATCACGCTCACTGTGAGAACACAGGGTTAATCTACAGTCGCAGCCACCGTGCCGGTTTGTGGTGGCCGCTGGTTTGAGAGACTTGTTGGTTTGTTCCTTGCAGTTGTGTGTCTGTTTTGTGTGGTATGCACAGTGTGAATGATTCATCCTCTCCTCATAACACGGACAGGCATCATCAAGTGTCAGCTGACTGAGGGTCACGTGGAAGATGCCGAACAGCAGCTGGAGTTCCTTGCCGAGATCCAGCAGTCCATCGGGAAATCCGGGGTAAGCCCTAGCCACCCACAGGTCTGTGAGACTTCACTGTTGAGACCTGTCATCGTCCCAGTCGTGCTGCTGTGAGACTGTTAGACCTGTCCTAGTGACAGTCAGTGCTGCTGTGAGACTGTTAGACCTGCACTGTCCCAGTCAGTGCTGCTGTGAGACTGTTAGACCTGTTACAGTGCTGCTGTGAGCCTGTTAGACCTGCACTGTCCCAGTCAGTGCTGCTGTGAGCCTGTTAGACCTGCACTGTCCCAGTCAGTGCTGCTGTGAGACTGTTAGACCTGTTACAGTGCTGCTGTGAGCCTGTTAGACCTGCACTGTCCCAGTCAGTGCTGCTGTGAGCCTGTTAGACCTGCACTGTCCCAGTCAGTACTGCTGTGAGACTGTTAGACCTGCACTGTCCCAGTCAGTGCTGCTGTGAGACTGTTAGACCTGCACTGTCCCAGTCAGTGCTGCTGTGAGACTGTTAGACCTGCACTGTCCCAGTCAGTGCTGCTGTGAGACTGTTAGACCTGCACTGTCCCAGTCAGTGCTGCTGTGAGACTGTTAGACCTGCACTGTCCCAGTCAGTGCTGCTGTGAGACTGTTAGACCTGTTACAGTGCTGCTGTGAGACTGTTAGACCTGCACTGTCCCAGTCAGTGCTGCTGTGAGACTGTTAGACCTGCACTGTCCCAGTCAGTGCTGCTGTGAGACTGTTAGACCTGTCACTGTCCCAGTCAGTGCTGCTGTGCCTGGCTGTTCATACTGAGCCAGCTGACAGGAACACAGGAACACAAACCGACAGCACTTTGCTATTTCCATCCCATCTCTCCAGAGAAATCACAGCAGCTTCAAAGAGATAAACTGTGAACCACGTCCTGACCCGGTCTCACACTATCCCTCTCTCTCTCATTGTAAAAGAAGACACAAAGCCAGCGCCTAGAACAGTGCAAGTACCTCCTGAAAGGAGAGATATGAACGCTTTAGCTTTTCCCCAATTCCGGTGAATGTCTGGACAGCAGATGGTAACAAAAATGTAATCGTCATGGAGCTGATAAATTCAAAATGCTATGTTTTTCAATATTTTGGAATATTTTGTTTGGACCAAACAGCTTTCCTCCAGATTCCTAACATATGACCAGCCGGTGGCCTCAGTATACATTATGCTACACAAATCGTATTAGTTTGTATTGAAAATTGTGGAATTGAAAAAAGTTACTAAAAGACTAGTCTGCTGCCTTTTTCCAGATTATATTTCATTAAGGAAAGAAAAAATTAATTGACCCGCTGTCCAGGGTGTATTATTACTGTCTCTTGCCCAATGCATGCTGGGATAGGCTCCAGCGTTAGATAATGGTTGGATGGTTAATAGAAAATGAACTTAATGAAAGTTAGATAATGGACTTCATTGACCCGATGTAGGCACTTGTCTTCATTAATAAATGTGTTTATTAATGGTAAATTTTATTTATTTTGGTAAAAGGGTAATTGGGTCTGTCTGGTTTATTGTGGGTATATTGGTTAGCCAAAACCTTATTAATTTACCCTAAGAAATGTGACCACATACCAACAATACCAAAGCAGATTCGTAGACACACTTTATGTATACTATACAGATATGTATACAGATATACAGCAAAGATGGATAAAAGAAAAGGAACTGGATTGGTGATCATTGAACACATAGAATCAGACCTAGTGTCAACACTTCCTACAATGAGCTGTTTAGGACATAGATGTAAAATGGTATTGTTGCCTGTGTGATATATCAGAGCTCATTAGAGTATGAGAAGTCCTTGAGAGTGACTTATACTAGGTACTGTCTCCGAGGAGAAAACATAAAAAAGCTTGTGACTGGTACAACCGCAAGCTTTGAGTGCATTTGCACAGGGGTTCCCAAACTGTCTGTCGGGACCCCATATTGAGTTGCTGGTTTTCAGGATGGGGTCGCCTGAAAATATTTAAAAACATTTTTTTAAAAAAACAATTCCTCTTTAAAATATGTGAATGTAGGCCACTACGTCTTTAACAATACAACAACCCAACTATAATAAAGCAATGAGGCAGGAGAGGTTGTGGTATTTTTCCAGTGTAATCGTGGCTTAAGGGTGTTGTAAGGCACAAGATGTGTGTGGGTGGGGTGTTGGGGTCGTGTAAGTTCCTGAGCATTCATTCGGGCTCACATCAGAAAAATGTCTGGGAACCCCCTGCATTAGCGTGTGAACCCCCCCCCCCCCCTCTGCGGCTGTGTATAAAACCCTAAGTCACATGACTCACGCGGTGTAAAACCGCCGTGAGCGTGGAGTAACCTCTCCCCCGGCCCTCAGGAGCTGCTGTACCTGCGCGCCGTGCTGGCAGCCAAGAAGCGCAGGCCCCAGGAGGAGGTGAGCGCCCTGCTGAACGAGGCGGTGGACACGCACTTCTCCGCCCTCCAGGGCCTGCCGCTCGGGGTGGAGTACTTCCAGAAGCTCAACCCCGACTTCCTGCTGGAGGTCGTCAAGGAGTACATGACCCTGTGTCCCGCTAAGGTCAGTGCGGAGGATCGTCTAAACACTGCCACTTCCCAGCGAGCAAAAGCCGGAATCCAGACCCGTAGAGAAGAGGAAATCTAGGTTGAGGGATGTCTCGGCATAAGGGCATAAGGGCATAAGGGTCAGTGATGCTGGGGAACAATCTCAGTCAGGCTGGATAACACAGAATTCTTCTAGTAAATGCATCATTTAAATTGATCGTGTTCACCCTGGTTTCTCTCAGCCTCAGGCCCTGGGTCAGCCCCCCTCTCCCCCCCTCCAGCACTGCGCCTCTGTGCTGGACACCGTGGTCAAGACGGTCCCGGGACTCCTGCAGGCTGTCTACCTGATGGCCAAGATCAAGTTCCTGTCTGGTGAGTGTTTTACTCCCCAGTGAAATTACCAAATCCTGGCTGTGTCCTCAATTATTTTGCTTAAAGGGGCAGGTCAACCAAAAATGAAATGAAAGTAAGTTTGCTGTTCAATTTTTTTTGTGTACATTTTCGGGCACATTGACTATTGGAAAACAAGCAGTCCGTAGAGGTCCATTATATCACTGTATCTAGAAAATTTGTCACATCTCACCCAAACTTTCTGGATGGATAGATAGTACTCTGAGTAAGTGGAAGCATACTTTAATATAATAGAACTGCCCCGTTAATCACTTCAAAGTTCTAGACTTGGACAGTGGTACAATTTCTGTTCCCTTTGCTCTGTATTCCAGAACATTGAATTTGAAAAGAAGCATTGAATATGAGGTCAATATGCATTTCAGTTGGCCTGCAATGGCATTTGCCTGGCCTATTTCTGATTATATTCAGACTGTTCCTCTCTGTGTGTGAAATACCTTCTCAGCAGTGTTTATGCCTTTTTTAACCACCCTAACAAACAGCTGAACTGAAAGGGTCTGGGCTTATTTAGTGCTTGGATGGGAATTCTCCCGGGAAACCAGTCTGCTGCTGGAAGTGGCGTTGGTCAGGCAGACAGGCGATAGTTAACAGTTTTCCGCTACGGCCATGCAGAAATTCATGCCTCAGTGCACTAATGGGCTTGCTGTGTCACAGGGCCTTTAGGTGAAATCTGAAACCAAGGGCTTCCATTACTATATTCATTAAAGTTCCACAGGCACTTATCATTTATTGAGTTTTCCACCATCCTGGCAAAGGTCCCATATTGGCTAACTCATTTCCTACGACATAATTGGCTAAATGCATCTCTCACTCGCCCCCTCAGTTCAGAGTTACGGGAAACAAAATGGCCACCGTGCGTCACCTAAACGGGTGGTGCCCTCCCCCCTCACCGTAAAAGCATTTTCCGGTCCTCGAAAGGCACCGTGTGAACGCCGTCTTGCGTCATTGCCGTTCTTATTTTCTACTGGGCATGCCGCAGGTGATGTGGATGCAGCCCAGAGCAGCCTGCAGCACTGTCTGGATCAGAACCCGTCATTCGCCGACGCCCTACTCCTCATGGCGCAGATCCACCTCCTGCAGGGCAACGTCAAGCTGTCCTCCCAGGCCCTGGAGCTCTGTCTCAGCCACAACTTCCAGGTGAGGCGCGTGACCCAGAGTACCCCGGCACTTACTGCTTAGAGCAGGCGTCTGCAACCCTGGTCCTGGAGAGCCGCAGGGTGCGCTGGTTTCTGTTTAATACCAGCAACTGATTCAGGTGAGGCCAGTTAACTGTGTAATCGACTGCTTTAATTGATCCCAATTCATATGGGTTATTTAAGTGCTGAGTAACAGTGAAAGCCAGCACGGCTCTCCAGGATCAGGGATGCCGACCCCTGGCTTTCAGAATATAATATATAGAGACAGCGACACCAATAGCAACCAATGGGGGGAAATTCTGTGACACAGGGCAGCGGTTTCACTCACTGCTCATGTTAATTTGTGTCCTTGGTCTCATGCATAGTTACACGCACAAAGAAGAAAACGTGGGGTAAATTTAAATGATGTGCCTTAGTGGATGTACCACTGAAAAACACTTGGGGAATTGCCAAACGAGGGAGCAAAGATTTTACATCAGAGCAAGTTTTGGGAAATAAAAACATCTATATCATTGTCTGTGTTCTAGGGGGAAAATAATTGAAAGCATAATAAAAAATATTCAGCATAGATTGAACATTGAAATATTTCTCATTTGCTGCTGTCTAAAAATGAATGGAAGCTTTTTGAGTGAAAATATAGGTATCACTAGGGGGCGACTTCATATAAATTGGTGAAAGCTAATAGCTCGAAAGCTAGCCCCTTGACTCACATTACATTACTTTGAAACCGGTAAACTGCAAATATTACATACACTGCCATGAAAAAGTGTCTTCCCTTTCCTTCCTGAGTTCCTCTATTATTGCATATTTGTCACACTGAATGGTTATTGATCTTTAGACAAAATGTATTATTAGAACAAGGGAACCTGAGTAAACAGACTAGGGAAGGCCTGCAGTTCTTTGGTTGTTCTTCTGAGATCTTTGTGACTTCCTGTGCCCTTCAAGAAATTTTGGCAGGCCACTCACCTCTGGGAAGAATCGCCACTGTTCTCAAGTGTTCTCAATTTGGAGATAATGGCTCCCACTGTGATTCTGTAGAAACGGCTTTGTAACCCTTTCCAGACTAATATATTTCAACAACATCTTCTCTCATCTCTTCTTTGTTTGTGGCATAGTGTAGAAACTTGTGGTACGGCCTGATAGTAAGGTTCAATATGAGTGAGGTTTAGATTCAACAGGGCTTGGTTGCGTTCAATCAGCTTAATCTAATTATAAATGAAATGTGGGTAATTGGTTTACTGAGTAAGAAAGGGGGCGATTACTTTTTCAGATGGGTAATATGGGTGTTTGATTACTTTTCATTAAATAAATGAAATTATTTGAATTAAATTTGTGTTTGCTCAGTTTTACATTTTCTCTAAAGATCTGAAACCATTCAGTGTGACAAATATGCAAAAATCAGGTGCAGCAGCAGAATTAGTTGGGCTTAATTATTCAGTGGTGGTGAAATTCATCAGTCAATTGGTGTTTTCAGAGAGGCTATTCCATGTTTGAGATTGCCAAGAAACTGAAGATTTCATGCAAAGGTGTGCATTGCTGTCTTGAAAGAAGAGAGCAAATTGGATCTAACCAGGACAGATAGAGGACGGCCCAGATTCATAACTGCAAGGACAAGTTCAGTCTCTAGTTTGAGGAACAGATGCGTCACCACTCCTCAGCTGGCAGCTTCATTGAAAAGTACCCACCAAATATTAATTTAATCTGCAACAGTGAATAAACAAGGCATTGTCATACACATCCATCAAAGGGCACCTGTGTCTCTGCCCATCATTACCACCGCTTCCTATTTTTCTTTTCTAGTTGTGTGAATATCAATATGTATTCTATTTAATTCAATATTTTCTTAGTGAAGCAACTGAAGTAATTCCTGGTTATGAAATTTAAATCTTATGAGGAAAGATTTAAGATATGTAATCTTCAAACTTAGTAAAATTAGTCAAAGGGCGGATTTGATTGAGGTTTCTAGATTCAAAGGGATTAACAAAGTGAGCTATTGTAGCTTCTCCAGGTAGTGTTCTGTCAGGTGATCTAGGGGCATGAGTAGAGAGTAAAAAATGTAAATTCTGCTAGAATATAAAACTTTACACAGCAAGAATATAGTATTCATCACAAGAAACTGTTTTAATTGAAATGTTTGCATTTGCCGAAAGCCTCAAAAGACAGGAAATGAAATGCATCAGCCCTAATGCTAACATCAGCCTAGGCAATATAATTATTTAGCATTTTGCCAAAGCATGCTTTATATCCAATGTGTCCTATTTGCCCACAAACTGTGCCGGTACATAGCCTACCATTTTTAAAATAGTGTGATTAATTTATAAATCCTGCATTTAACTGTATATTGTATTGTATAGAGAGTATATCGCTATGATCTCATGCATACAGACCTACTTGTATGTAATTCTGGATAAAAGTAGAAGCAGATGTATAGTCAACGGTATGTCTCCCCAAGTCTATAGACATTTCATTGTCGGAATTTAGAATTTTGTGGTCTAATTCAAATTTAATAAAATGTATTTGTAATTGTGTCAGGATTCTTTGGATTTAAATGTAGTTATTTTTGTAAAAAAAAGTCTTAATATTTTATGTATCCATAATACAGAAATGGCGAGCCCGTTGTCTTGTAATAGACCTGTGAAATGGCATTGAGATTGGTTTTGAAATGAGTGAGATACTGAGATTCAAATGTTGCTATTTTCAATGGATGAGCCAACCAATGCAAACATATAGTGAAATTACTTGACACAAAGTATTACTGTACTACACAATGAATTGTCAGTGTTTGGAATTGATGCCAGGCTGTGTATTAAAGGCAGATACAGTATGCCTGTTCAAGTGCAGGCCTGATATAGTGCTGGATTCAGTAGTCTAGTATGTAGCAAAATATCACTGTTCTCTTCATTATGTGTTCTTATGTTCTTAACTTGTTCAAATCACTTGTTGAATAGCAACATGGTTGTAAATTTCTGGTCCAGAGGGCCCCAGTAGAGTAACCATGTTTGATCTCTGATCCCTGGGTCAGGTCCGGGACCATCCCCTCTATCACCTGATCAAGGCTCAGGGGCAGAAGAAGACGGGAGATCTTCAGGAGGCCATCCAGACCCTGCACATAGCCCTTAGCCTGCCTGGTGTGCGTCGAGCCCCACCCTCTGCAAAGACCAAGGGCAGAAAGTCGGAGCTGAGCTCCTCTGACCACGTGTCAGTCTACCTGGAGCTGGCTGAAGCCCACTGGCTGAACGGAGAACAGGTGAGGAGGGCATTGGCTTGCTTAACCATGCTAATGCTAACACGGGTACATTTTAGGAAACAATTTACAATTTACTTACCATCTTTCTACTTCCCCGAACCGGCCCCAGCTGCTAGTAAGCCCCCTAAGATATTTCCCTACGATAGTTTCCAAAAGTCTTCAAAATTTCCATGCCTGTTCCCAGCACGAAGCCGCCAAGGTGATGCAGGATGCCATCAACGAGTTCACAGGCACACCGGAGGAGCTACGCGTTACCATCGCCAACTCAGACCTGGCACTGCGGCGGGGCGATACCGAGCTGGCGCTTAGCATGCTCAGAAACATCACGCCAGAGCAGCCTTACTACATCCAGGCCAAGGAGAAGATGGCCGACATCTACTTGAACCACAGAAAGGAGAAGCGCTTGTACTCCAGCTGCTACAGGTAAGAGGGAGACGGGGCACCCAGGGTGGCACAACCACTTGTTTCTGTCTCTTGAGAAATCGCTCTAACTACGATAGAGTCCGTCCTTACCTTCTATAGAAACTAGTATTTCTATCATTTTATCAATATCCCACATTTGCAGCTTGGTAGCTTCTCTCTGAGAATGTACACCGTTTTTTTTTTTTAAACAACAACGGTCAGCTACATACTGTATAGCCCTCAGGAGAATACAGTGACTGTACCCACCTCCCCACAGTACTGGCTGTTCACACTTGCCCTTCAAAGGCTAGATTCACAGAGAGGAAATTCCAAAGAGCTGTCCCCTAGGCCATGATGTATAGTACAGAGCGTCTCAAGAGTTCCCCTAGTTTGCTGATACTGTTGTCCCTGGGGTCTTTGGGATTCTATGGGAAGTCATTAGAAGGTCTTAACACAATCGAAAACTATTTTTATAAATATAATTTATTACACAACCTGTAAATTCAACAGAATATCCTTTACTCTTTCTCCGCCAGGGACTTGGTGGACAAGCTGCCCTGCCCCCACACCTATCTTTTGCTTGGGGATGCCTATATGAACATCCAAGAGGTAATTATGGATATGCTGCAGGGGATATGCTGTCATTTCTTCTCCTGTAGCCACCAAAGTCAGGGTGGGGTGGCTTAAATGCTTTGTTTGTGCACCGAAGCATACTGGGCGTCATTTCCTGGGCAATGTGTTCTTACGAAACATGTCAAAAGTATGCGCGATGAACAATGAATCTTAGTGCAGCTTCTGTTGTGAAGCTATTGTGAAACCCTCAGATAGCAGTCTGTAATGTTTTCTTGAAGGAACAGATAATTATCTTATAATCTCAATTGTGTTAAAGATACAATTGAGTGATGAAAAAAGAGTGATGAACAGCTTGGACATGTTTGTTTAAGGCTTCTTTGCTCCTGCTTCCTCCAAATTCACAGCCTGAAAATGCGATCGAGATCTATGAGCAGGCACTGAAGAAGACACCCAAAGACGGGGCCTTGGCCAGCAAGATCGGCAAAGCTCTCGTCAAGACCCACAATTACGTTAAGGTTTGAGAAAGAAACCCACCTGTCGCATTTGTTCCCTGCTGTAGAATCCAGCTATGCCAGCTTGACCAAATTGAAAATTGAGCCGGTCATAAGATGGTCTAGCTGGGCATGAGCTGGTAAACCGAATAACAGAAGACTTTATAGTACAATACTTTTTTTGTTCTTCCATTCTAAGTATTAGACTTGTTGGTCCACTTGTAAGTTAAGCTAATAAGAACACGAGTGCACAGGTACACAAGTGTCCAATTTCAGACATCAACCAGCTTAAGCCATGTCGAGCAGGGAGCTGGTTTGAACTGGTCAACCAACTACCAGCTGTTTCAAAATCTAACTTGAGCTGTTTTTTTCAGCACGGTTGAGTGGAACTCTGCCCAAACCAGTGTATCTCGTCTCTTCTGCAGGCAATAAATTATTATGAAGCTGCACTGAAGAGCGGGCAGCAGAGCTTCCTGCGGTACGACCTGGCAGAGCTGCTCCTGAAACTCCGTCAGTATGAACGCTGCGAAAGGGTCTTACACGAGGCCCTACGCCATGAAACAGGTCTGTTCAACTCAGAAGGAGAACAGATGAAATAATGAATATCCAAAGCTATTTCCAGTTGATTAGACTAAGCAGGGGACACTCCCATCTGGAGCAGGGTTAAGGGCCTTGCTCAAGGGCCCAACAGCTGTGCGGATCTTATCTTGGCTACACTGGGCCTTGAACCACCGACCTTCCAGGTCCCAGTCAAGGAACTTAGCCAGTGGGCTACAGGCTGCCCCAGCTGCACACAATATTATTAAATCCGGGGAGGTCTTCACTGGAAATCATGAACTTATGTTTCCTTGAAAAATCAGAATCAACACTTTCCCCCTGTTCATTTTCAAATAATAGGATTCAGTGGCTGCAAAATAGTGCAGTAATCACCAAGAAGTCAAGAAAGGCCCATTTATAAACAATAAGTTCAAAATTTGCCAAACAAACAACAAGCAGCATTGGAAACAAAAGTATAAAAGTAATGGCTAAACCGATCTGTGCACAGGTATGTGTATAGCATTACTGCCACAATAGGAAATTCAGAATGAAAGGATGGCTAAAAAGGGTTAGGGTTCGCAGTGGTACGTATATTGAAGAGGATAGAGGGGTGGGGGTTTACAGTGGCTTCAGATAGTATTGAGACCTCTTCAGTTTTTACACACTTTGAGTTGTAGATTTGATTTTAAATCGATAAAATTGCCATTTCTGCAAATGTATTAAAAATCTAATTTATGTAAGTATTCAGACCCTTAATTCAGTACTTTGTAGAAGCCCCTTTGGCAGCAATTACAGCTTCGGGTCTTCTTGGATAAGTCTCTACAAGCTTTGCACACCTGGATTTGGCAATTTATCCCATTCTTCCAGGCAGATCTTCTCAAGCTCCATCTGATTGGATGGGTAGCATCTGTGAACTGCCATTTTCAGGTCTGTCCACAGATGTTCTATGGACTTTACGTCTGGGTTTTGGCTGGGGCGCTCAAGGACAGTCAGACTTGTTCCGAAGCCTCTCCAGTGTCATCTTGGCTGTATGTTTTATGTCATTGTCATGCTGAAAGGTGAACCGTCACCCCAGTCTGAGGTTGTGTGCACTTTAGAGCAGGTTGTCTTCAGTGGCCTCTCTGTATTTGGCTGCATTTATCCTTCCCTCAATTCTGACCAGTCTCCCTGTCCCTGGTGTCGAGAAGCACCCCTATAGCATGATGCTGCCGCCACCATGCTTCACTGTAGGGATGGTATTACCCAGATGATGAGTAGTGCCTTATGTTTGCCAGGCATAATGCTTGGGAGTTCTGCCCAAAGAGTTCAACTTTTGTCTCATCACACCATTGAATATATATATTTTTTTTAAATGCTGCTAGGCAAACTCCAAGCAGACTGTCATATGCCTTTTACTCAAGAGTGGCTTCCGTGTACTGTAGCTAATCTACCATAAAGACCCGATTGATGGAGTGCTGCTGAGCTGGTCGTCCTTCCAGCAGCTTCTCCCATCTCTGCAGAGGACTTCCAAAGCTCTGTTAGAGTGACCGTTGGGTTCTTTGTGACCTCCCTGACCAAGGCTCGCCTTGCCCGGTTACTCAGTTTCACGGCCAACTCTAGGAAGAGTCCTGATGGTTCCAAACTTCTTTCATTTCACAATTATTGAGGCTACTGTGCTCCTGGGAACACTCAAAGCTTTAGATTGTATACCCTTGCCCTGATCTATGCCTTTCCACAATTTTATCACGGAGGGCTCCAGAGAGTTCCTTGGACTTCATGGCTTGGTGAATTGTGGGACCTTATATGCACACGTGTGCCTTTCTAAACTATGTCCAAACAATCAAATTCTAGACACTCAATGCTCTAGACACTAAAGCAAACAGTATGCACTTGACCACAATTTGGAGTGCCACAGCAAATGGTCTGATTACTTATTTAAATGAGAGATTTCAGTTTTTCATAAAATTGCAAAACATTTGTCAATATAAAATAAAGTCTACAAGACAATAAAGTGTGCAAAAAGTGAAGGGGTCTGAATACTTTCTGAAGCCACTGTACATCACCCTGACCGCTGAAGGAAACTCCTGCCACTGTTGGGGGGCCAGAACAAACAGGAGACAGAGAACAGAAGTGGTGGTCATTAATAACATGTCTTGTGCTGCTACGTTCAGCGACTATGTCAGGCAATAAATGCACCATGTTATTTGTTATTCTCTTTAGCCTGATCTGGGGTAATCTTTTTTAATCTTATAGATCCCACAACAGGTAAACTGGTATCTCACAGAACAGAGCCATAAGTACATAGAACTGTCCCTAAGAAAAACTGCAATAACATGACTGGTCAGTGTAGGAATGCCAGTGGGTACACAGGCAGGGGAGTCCCCACTTTTGAATCTCTGATCTGATTGGCTTGCGCTCACATTTTCTGTTTTCTATTACAGTGAATGAGCTTCCATCACTGACAGAGGACTGCCGCTACTTCGTTCTGTTGGCCAAGATCCAGAGCAAAGTTGACAAAAGCGAAGAGGCCTTATTTTCATTACAGAGGGTAAGTCACAGGGAGTATGTATTATGATTATTCTCTGTCCCTGTGAATGAAATGGGTTTTTTCTTCATCTGTTCAGTCCGTGCCACTGCACTAGATACAGATAGGATTCTGCTAGTTTTGACTTGCTTGCTTTCTCAGGGTTAAGCAATACCTGGTCCTGCCCAAGTTAATAATAGTACCTAGAATAGTTTCTGTAAGAACATAAACCCAGGGGAGATGTATTTTTGATTGCACCAGGCATTTATAATGCAATGGTATAAGAGCTGGCTATTTGGTGTGCATTATCAAATACCTTTGTAATCCAGTTTGTGTCCGCTTGGTATCTCCTCCCATAGAATTAAAAAATATTAATAAAATGACTGCTAGCTTGAAGTATGAAGTATGAAGTATGAAGGCACCAGACCTGGGCCAAGTACATAATTGTTTTGGATCCAAATACTTTTCTACACTTTACTGAGCTTGTTTGGTGTATTGGAGCCTATGAAACCATTTTTCAGTTACTCACAAGATTGTGTCATGATTACTAGACTTGTGTGGTTTCATTGCTACTTTTTTTGGCTATGTAAGCTGTTTATTGTTGTTCTGATATACAGATATAATCCATTGTCAGATTAATCTATAAGGCCCAAGTCCTTATCTTTGTTGTATTCTTATCACTTGAAACTGCACTTCCCTTTAGGGTCTTTCAGCTCACTTGTCCCTGGTTATGGTTATACACTTTGTTGTACATCGCTCTCGATAAGAGCGTCTACCAAATGTCCATAAATGTAACGTAATGTAATGAATTAAAAAAGACTACGTATTTGACCCAGGTCTGATGACAGTAATGTTGAGGTTGAGATGTGACTTTGATATTTGCTGACGTGACCCCAGGCCCGGGATGTGCAGGCCCGGGTTCTGAAGCGGGTCCAGCTGGAGCAGCCCGACGCCGTCCCGGTGCAGAAACAGCTCGCCGCCGAGATCTGCAGCGAAATTGCCAAGCACTACACTTTCCTGAGAGACTACGAGAGAGCCGTCAAGTTCTACAAAGAGGCGCTTGTCTATTGTGAGAGTGACAGTAAGGTGGGTTCAGCTGCGGGCCCAGACAAGCGCCCTGTGTGTGAGCCGCAGCTGCGACTCAGGGGCCCCGCCGATACACTACTGCCCTTCTGTGTGAACTGCCCGCGTGTGTGTGTGTGTGTGTGTCCACAAGCAAAATGCTGCATCTGATAAAATATCAACATATCACAGATAGAACTGCCCGTGTGTGTGTGTGTCCACAAGCAAAATGCTGCATCTGATAAAATATCAACATATCACAGATAGAACTGCCCGTGTGTGTGTGTGTGTCCACAAGCAAAACGCTGTGTCTGATAAAATATCAACATATCACAGATAGAACTGCCCGTGTGTGTGTATGTCCACACGCAAAACGCTGCATCTGATAAAATATCACACATAGAACTGCCTGTCTTTGTGTGTGTGTGTGTGTGTACACACGCAAAACGCTATGTCTGATAAAATATCTAAATATCACAAGTAGAACTGCCTGTGTTTGTGTGTGTCCACAAGCAAAATGCTACATCTGATAAAATATAAAAATGTCACATGTAGAATCGTGTGTGTGTGTGCGTGTGCATTGTTTTACATTTCAAAATGTTTTACCATTTCAATAAGAACCGTTTTCGTATACCAGTACGTATACATGTGGTTTTATAGTACATGTATATTGCTGCTGTATTGTTTATTTGTACTGTCAAGACAGAGTAGCCAAGGAACTAATGATTTGCTTCTGCTTTTTCTGTTTTTTTGCTTTCAAGACAGAATGGCTGATTGCACACTACATCAGTCTTGTTTCTGTTCTTTCTTATTTAGCCTCTGTCTTCCTGTTTTTCTTCCTTTCATAACTCATTACCGCAAAGGCTGGATTTCCATTCTTGAGGTTTAACACTTTAATTGTCATAAGTCACGTCCATAAATGTGTGTCCATGTAAAATATGATAATTTTCCTTGCCCCAGATTCAAGGACGCACCCAATATGGCTGCCAAAATTAAAACTTCATGGCAGACACTCATTTCACATTTGGAACTGCTCTTTCACTGCTGTCTCTACCCCACACCACCCTGGCCAGTACAGTAAATGACTGTCACAAAATGTATGTTGTTTTGTCTGCATTTTATCAACATTCGTTCTTTTAACCAATACGTTTTCCCAGACTCCTCAAACATTGTCTGCACATGTTCTCTAGAACATAGCTCAGCTGCAAGCAATTCACGTTGAAAGCATTGTGGTTTCCCACAGCCTCTAGTCCTGATATTTATTATATTAAACCATGTAGTTCTGTTGTACAGTAAACACGGAATGAGCCCGAATGTTCCTTTTGAGCAGGTGATGTTGGAGCTGGCGAGGCTGTACCTCACGCTAGACGACGTTGAGGCTTGCCAGCAGCAGTGCAGCGTACTGCTCAAGAGCGACCAGGTCAACGAGGCAGCAACCGTGGTCAGTTCCCTATCATCGCTTTGCCACTCAACCTTCTCAATAAGCTGTGCAGTAAAGGCTCATCCACTCCAACAACTATAATCATAACTATAATGATAACAATGTGAGCATCCACACTGATGAATGACAACATTTTCCAAATAGTCTCTATGTCATCTGCAATTACACATGTGACATCCTCTAAATTCGGATAGATTTTGATTGCCTGTCAGTGTTTCTATCACTCATGCAGCTGGAGAAAATTGCTCTGAAAGTGATCCCAGTGATATTGTTCATCACTATCGTTATAGTTCTGGTGTGGACTCTGCCATCCAGAACTATTTTAAACACATTTCAAGCTAGTTATAGTTATCGTTTTTGGTGCGGATGGGCCGTGACACCCTGGTGCTTCTCCCCCGCAGATGATGGCCGACCTGATGTTCAGGAAGCAGGACTATGAGCAGGCCGTTTTCCACTTTCAGCAGCTGCTGGAACGCAAGCCAGGTTGTTCTCCATCCTACCTGCTGTGCACGACCTTCTGGCTGAACAGACACACGCGGGCTCCTAGAGCTCCAGCCAAGAGCGTGGTGCTGTTTTTTTACAGGTTCAATGTGGGAGATAAGCTCTTGCTCGTGTTTTTGCCAGACAACTATGCGACGCTGTCCCGTCTGATCGATCTGTTGAGGAGGGCCGGAAAGCTCGAGGAGGTCCCCAGGTTTCTGGAAATGGCGGAGAAACACTCTTCAAGAGCCAAGTTGGATCCTGGATTTAACTACTGCAAGGGACTTTATCTGTGGTAAGATTTAAAACCGAAACTTAAAAAGAAAGTTCGGTTTCAAGAGTCCAGGGTCTGTAAATTTTCATTTTGTGCAAACAATATTTCCTGGTCAAATGCTCATCTGAGTTAGTTATGACCGGGTCTATCAAACCAGGTACACGGGTGAACCCAACGATGGGCTGAGACATTTCAACAAAGCGCGCAAAGACAACGACTGGGGACAGAACGCTGTGTACAACATGATCGAGATCTGCCTGAACCCCGACAATGACACCATAGGAGGGGAGGTGTTCGAGAACCTTGATGGAGACATCGGGTGAGTGACTTAATGAATACATGAACGAGAGATGTGCAGAAAGTTGGCTGAACTGCAAATTGGCTATATAATTTCATATCACTTAAAGGTCCCATATTTTCCAGTGTTTTCTTTTAGGTCCTGATATCCATAAGAAGTTGTTTGTGTGGTTCTAAGTTCCAGAAACTATCTCTATCCAGTTTTAAATGTCCATTCTCCAGCGCCTCTCATGAGCATTACGAAGAACAGGCTGTTTTAGTGACTGTGTCTTTAAGGCTCATTGACATCAACAAACCTCTGTTTGGATTGGCTGGCTAGCTCCAACTAACTGAACGCTGCCTGTGCTGAGCGCTTGGATTTGTTCCGGCTACAAGATGGGCCGTGCTGGAGCAGACGAGCGTATCATTGTGATGTCAATACTTCACGGAATTCCGAACAGATTGCGTGGATTTATTTGGGGACTGTGCACTTTTGATACTTCCAGTGTTCAGTGTATCTGTCACCTTCAACTCCTTTATAATCCACATAGCAAGGGAAAAGTCGTTTTCCACAATATGGGACCTTTAAATAATAGTATAGTAGCAGAAATGTAATCATTCTTCTGTGGAAGCCAACGACATGCATACACAACACTACCAATGTGTTATATTAACTTTTCAATTCAACCTCTTGAACCTCATTTCTATTAGTGTTTGCATTTTCAAAGCTTTAAAATGGAAGACCTTGTCAGATGCTGTCAGTTTATATGTTGACATCTCTATTTCATGGCTTAGAACGATAAAAGAAAGCCGGTTGGTACGACAGCCCGTAAGATGGCTGAAGGCAAATTGTTCTTCACCTCACCACCACGCATTGAAGACTACGCAGTGACGGCCTGCTGGCTCTGGTGTGCTCCATTACCCAGGAACTCGACGGAGAAGCAGGAGTCGGAGCAGCTGGCGGTGAGGACGGCGGAGAAACTCCTGAAGGAGCTGAAGCCTCAGACGGGTGAAGGACACGTTCAGCTGCGCATCATGGACAACTACTGCCTGCTGGCCACCAAGCAGAAGGCCAACGTGGAGAAGGCCCTCAACGTATTCACAGAAATTGTCAACAACGAGGTGAGTAGAGGAGTACACCTGTAAAAAGCCTTCGAACAGGGGACACGTTGCTGCAATAGCCGTTCACGTTTGTGATTGTGATCTGCTCTTTGACTCTGTTATAGGTTTTTTTATTTTTATTTATTTGACCAGGAATGTCCCATAAACACAGACTCCCGTCTACGAGGCAGACCTGGCCAAGAGGGCAGCTCAGTTTAAAGGGGCAGTTCACCCAAAAATGAAATTAAAGTTTGTTTTCACTTACCTATAGTACTTTCTACCCAGATATTTTGCAGAGATTAATCTTTTATTTTATTTTAGATTTGACAAGTTTTTGTATACAGTTCACCATCATATAATGGACCTCTACGGGTGTCATTTGTCATGCTTATAAATGCGCCAGCAATTTATAATTCGAAAACCTCATGTCTCTCTCCAAATATATCAACATACAGCATTACTTGCGGATATGAACCGAGTTTCCATACATACACCAGTATTCTGGGGCGAAACGTCACATGAGATCAGTAACTTGCCAAACTGTGTACCTTCGGCAGAAACTTGTATGTGCTTGTGAGTCAAGAAGAATTAAGAGGTGAAGATGATTTGACAACTCTTTCAGCTGGTGATTTAGCCATGGTTAGCACTACGTTGGTTTACTAAAGAGAGCTGAACGTTAGCAAAATTCCTGAAAAGAGAGTGACTCCTATGCTTGAGAAGCCAAACCAACTTTCACATTCAAACCAATGCATGAGAGATCCTTCCCAAGAAATATGAAAAACTGCCAAGACTTCTCACAGTTGGTGAATCAGCAAGAAGGGAAAAAACAGTTTGTCTTTCCATGCAATGTTGAAAAGTGGAATGTGGAGTAGGCTGCCGACACTTCCTCTCCCTTTCCTTCTAGCTCGGTCCTCTCACAGATATGCCTGTACACACATACCCACACAATTTGCTGAAAACGTATGCTGACCCAAGTTGTCTTCACCCCTTCATGGCAACGGTATTCCCCAATGGCAGTGGCTTCTTTCAGCAGGATAATGTGCCCTGCCACACTGCAGAAATAGTTCAGGAATGGTTTGAGGAACATCAAGGCAAGGGCATTTTCAGTTGAACATTGGAGGGGAGACATCTAGACACAACACCCTTTTTTTTTGGGGGGGGGGGGGGGGTACGTAACGTATTTGGCCAATACAATGCTTATGTTAGCCTTAGCTTATGATACCTTGTCTAAATAACAACACTTCAGAGTTGCCGTTAGGTGTAGTTCTTCACTTTGAAGGAGGTAGGCTGGTGACTCCTATCGGCTTCAAGACTTTATGCTAAGCTAACACGTCATGCTAACATGGAAACCGAGCCAGTGACTGCACACAAATTAAAAGTAAATTGAACATAATGTTGCCCAAATTCTAAAATTATTTATACCTACATTCCCTGTAAAATGCCAATACCTGATCATTTTCCACAGGGTATCTAAATAGTGAAAGTATTTCTAAGTATCATTGGCCCAATGTTTGATTAAACCCTGTTCTATGTTTGCAGTCCAGTAGAGAGAAATTGACCCCCCCCCCCCCCCCAATATGATTACTGTTTTTGATTATGACTGCTCCACATGCATGGCTTGCTGTTTATGGATTTGATGGCTTGTTGAAGAACTAAGACACTTGTAAGTCGCTTTGGATTGAAAGTGTCTGCTAAAATGACTACAATGTTAAATGTAAATGTAAAGTGAAGGAGCTCCACAGTGGCAGTGAAGCAGGTTACTGTGTTTCTGGCAGAAAGACCACGTTCCCGCCCTGTTGGGCATGGCCACGGCCTACATGATCCTCAAACAGACCCCGCGGGCCAGGAACCAGCTCAAACGCATCGCCAAGATGAACTGGAACGACGTTGACGCCGACGAGTTCGAAAAGAGCTGGCTCCTCCTGGCCGACATCTACATCCAGTCCGGGAAGTACGACATGGCCGGAGAACTGCTCAGAAGATGCCTTCATCACAATAAGGTGCGGCAAGAGCCTAGACGATCGCCAAGCAACCGTCCAGCTGCTTTTATGTTACTATGAAAATCGAGGGAAAAACTGTGGTAGTCACTTGTGCGCAGTAAATAAAAAAAAAAAAAAAAAGCATGTTGTGGTTAAATTGAATTGTCCTTCCTTTTTGATGATATGCATTTATCCCATATCCGTTCTTTCTACAGTCCAGCTGTAAGGCATATGAGTACATGGGTTACATTATGGAAAAGGAACAGGCATTCCGCGACGCTGCACTTAACTATGAAATGGCCTGGAAATACGGGAACCAGACCAACCCAACCATTGGTAATTTCTGCTTTTACACTTTTTCCGCTTGCCACTGTGTTTGTATTTTTTTCCCCCCACATTTTCTTAATGTTTTACATCCTAGGATACAAGCTGGCATTCAACTACCTGAAGGGAAAAAGGCATGTCGATGCTATAGATGTGTGCCATAAGGTGAGCATTTGAACTCCATGAATTTACTCAAAGTTAATGTGTTTCAATTAGTGAGGGTAAGGATTTCTTGAAAATTGAACACACAAAATCGAATGTTTCCCTTTTGAATAAATAACCCTTTTCAATTGAATGTGCACAGTTTCACAGTGGTCGCAGTGGATGTGAATTGTATCAAAATTCTGAATATGAAAATACTCAGTCCTGCTAGAAAGAGTGAGTGATACAGCAAACTAACAATCTGTATCTTCCTGTTATCACAAGGATAATAGACAATGGATTTGGAAGATACAAATATCAGTTGCTTTTCAGTTCATGAATACAATAAAATGTTTGCTGTGCAGGTCCAATATTAAAATTACTATTATATAGCTTTTGCAAAGTGCCAAGTGAGATGTAAATTATGCTGGCATTAGTAAAGCAAACAACAAAACAGTCTTTTGTAAAAAGGAGGAAATCTTCCTATAATCCTATAACTAAATAATGAATAGCTTATTTCTGTAATATAGGCTTAAATGTTTATTGCTAGTCATGAAAACTCTATTTAAGTCAGGGCAGACATTTTATTCATATACTAATGGGAACAGGAACCTTACTGCTAAAAACGTGGATTATTTTATTAGCTTGTGCATATGTCTGAATTTTCATCTCATTAACTTCATATAGGCTCATTGGATAAATTGCCACTTTTGCCATATTCAAGACATGAAATATGAAATTCATCAGCTATATAAAGACTTACTGATAGCGTATGAAGCTGTGATTGTTGCTACATTTACTATGTAACTAAATGTAATTATCTAGCTCATTTGGATATGTAATTGTATTGGTAGCTAAAACAAATAGCTACCTAGTTAGCAGGCTAGCTAGCCTGTCTGCTTTTCTTTAGCTCAGATGAGGCACTTGTGAATTTACAGGAGCAACTCGGTCACTTGTTTGTACCGTCTACCATTCTGATTGTACTACTGAGCATTAGCACCACGATCTAAGTGACTTTGACCATGGAATGATTTTTGGTGGCAGACACGGTGGTTTGAGTATCTCAGAAACTGCTGATCTCCTGGGATTTTCACACACACACTAGTCATTAGAGTTTGCAAAGAATTATGCAAAAAACTAAAATAAATCCAGTGAGTAGCAGTTCTGCAGACAGAAACGCTTTGTTTATGAGAGATGTCAGAGGAGAATGGCCAGACTGGTCAAAACTGACAGGAAGGTGACGAAAGTACGAAAAGTTACGAAAGTAACCACACATTACAACAGTGGTATGTAGAAGAGCATCTCTGAAGACACAACACATCATAACTCTAAGTGGATAGGCTACAGCAGTAGAAGCCTAAAAAATAAGTCTAATAAATACCTAATAAATTGCTTGGTGAGTGTACAGTCCCCTCCAAAAGTACAGCAAGGTCAATTCCTTTGTTTTTGCAATACACTGAAGACAATTGCGTTTGAGGTCAAAAGATATACATGAGATGAAAGATCCAAATTTCAGCTTTTATTTCCTGGTATTTTTATCTAGATTTGTTAAACAACTTATCACCTTTTGTATCAGACCATCTCTTAGGTCAGCAAAAGTATTGGAACATGTGACTGATAGGTGTTTCTTATTGCCCAGATGTGTCGTGTTAGATTGATACTACATTTGTGTTAGAAAGGATAAACCAACATGGGACCAGAGAGCTGTCTTTTGGAGACAAGCAAGCCAATTTGAAGCTTAGAAAAAGGGGAAATCCATTGCACAAGCATTGGGGGTAGCTTGTACAACAGCTTGGAATGTCCTGATAAAGAAAGAAACCTCTGGCGTACTGAAAACAGACATTGAACCGGCCAACCAAGGAAAACAACAGCAGTTGATGACAGAAATATTGTGAGAGCTGTGAAGAAAAACCCCAAAACATCAGTCAGTGACATCACAAACAATCTCCACAGGGCATGGGTGAAGGTATCTCAATCAACCATTCGAAGAAGACTTAGAGAGCAGCAATATAGAGGCTGTACCACAAGATGCAAAGCATTCATCAGTAGTAAGAATCGGAAGAGATTACAATTTGCAAAGAAGTACAGAGATGAGCCACAAAAGGTCTAGAACAAGGTTTTATGGACTGACGAGACCCCCCCCCCAAAAACAAACAACACCTGAAAGAGGCTACAGTAATAGCCTGGAAAAACCCCACACAAGAAGAATGCAGCAGTTTGGTGATGTCAATGGGTCACAGGCTTGATGCAGGTATTGCAAGCAAGGGATATGCTACCAAATATTGAGTGCTATTTAATTATATACTCTTTGTTCCAATACGTTTTCTTACCTAAAAATGGGGTGGTCTAATAACAAAGATGCTATGTTTTAAGTAGTTTAACAAATCTAGAAAGAAATACCAGGAATCATCTGTCATCTCATGTACATCTTTTGACCTCAGCCTCAATTATCTCCAGTGTATGGCAAAAACAAAGGAATTGACCTGTTCTGGAGGGGACTGTATACTGTAAGATTAATATAATATAATGTTCTTTTGACTCTGAAAAATAAGTATGAAATATCAATGGTCACTCCAGGTCCTGGACGCACATCCAAATTATCCAAAGATGAGGAAGGAGATTCTGGACAAGGCCCGAGCAGCACTGAGATCATGACGGAGCCTGATGTATGTTGGGAGTCAAATATTTTCTGTTTGCGAGTCTGATGTTTTCTGTTTATTTCAGTGAGCTCTCAACCCCAGGGACCCAATGAATGTGACTGTGACACAAAGTGTTGACTGTCCAAGGTGACATAAACAGTGTTTTTTTGTATTATATAAAACAAGCAATTAAATATATAGTATTTAATTTTCAAAAGGGACAGGACAGAACATGTTTTGGTAACTTGATTCGGTCATGGTACAAACCAGTTGAGGCATCACCGGGCATTTATTCAATCCAGATTAATAATCACAAGATTAAATTGTTTTCATTCAATCACTTCAAGTGTCTCTCCAACCTTTGAGGGTGCTAGACTATTGTATTCACATTTGATGAGTTACTGAATGTGCATGCGTTTCATTAAAGATTTTCTGAAAATAACTTGTGTGAACTGGGTATTTCAAAACATGAGGAGGAATCAACATTGGATTTAAGTGATTTGTGTGTGTGTGTGTGTTAGACATAAACTCCATTTTGAAATATCATGTAGGAGCTTTGAGCTGTTTTGAAAAAAGTACCAGCATGAAGTAATTCCTCCACAAAATAGTAAAATCTTGGTACAGCTTTTAGCCATGGTGGATGATTATGTCCATCGTCTTCCAGAACGATGGCAGAGACTTGGGTCAGCAAGGCCAACCTTGTTAATATTAATCGAAAACCTTAACACACTGCACTAGATCTCGGCGTGCACTGCCTGATGGTTGTTTAGATAAAAAACAAACCGAGAAGAAAAATTCCGCATATGAAAATACAATTCTGGGTAAGTAGCCATTGCCCTGCTTGGTGACTTTCACCGGGAGGCGTTACCCATTGGATGATTTACGGTTATTAATAAGTTATTAAACAGTAGGCCAATATTTCATTTTGTGTATACCGTAACCACGTTTCGGCCCACATCCGTGTGCCTTTCAGTTTCTTAAATTGGTTCTGCGGTAATGGTTTGATCAGTCATATAGGCATAGTTCAAATACATTGTCTCTGAATTTTGACAAACGTTAATTCAACATTGGTCATTTGTGTAAACGTGGTACGTGTTTGGTCTCCAAATCAGAGAATTTGGGTCCTGCGCAGCTACAGCGCCTGAATGTAGCCTACCGTTCAGAGCACAATTTCTTCATTATTTAGTCACTAGCCCCATAGAGTGCGCTATCTGTTATTTGTTACAGCCAAGGAAAGACGCGCAGTGTGGAAAAACTGGAAACAGATGGCCAAACTGGTACCCTGCGTTGTTTCAGTATACATACAATGGATTAAAGTTAATGCCGGTATTCAGCGGCTGAAGTTCAAAGAGGGAAATCATGATGCACCGAGCCAAATCTTACTTGTTCTGCGTATGGGTGTTAACTCAAGTGTCTGCAGGGGTTACTCCACTCTTGCCTTCCGGCTCCGGCTTCTGTTCTTGAAGCTCCAGTAGGCAACGAACCGCTCATGAACACCGTTTGCCAGGATGCGAAAGCTTGAAGATGAAGCCAAGTGTCCGAATTATCGGTAAGCTCTTATTTTCTAACAGCCTAGCGAAGTTATTCAAATTGAGTTTACTTAATCGTTGTGAACTTTGGTATTCCTTCACTTTGAAAACGGATTCCACCTGTAGTAGGCTAATTTGTCAGAAATCTCAAACATATTTGCCAATTAATGGTTTTCGTGTGACAAAGACTGTGTGGGGTATAGCCTACTTTAATTTAGTACTCAAATGTTTATTTAGTTTATGGTAACGTGACTAACAGTGTTAAATAAATGGGGTTTGCAAAATAATGAAAACATATCAAACTGCTTATCTTGTGGGTTTGCAGTACGAACATAAGAAACTCGGACAACATAAACTATTTAATCCAAACTCTGTTCATTTGGGGAGTTTTTCACAAAAGGAATAGCCTTATTGGCTCCGGTGCGTCTGAAAGCACCCACGTTCCTCCGCTATTTGTATCCCGGCAACTGTTTCAATGAATGGCTGGCTGAACAAATCCTATTACTTAAAAGAAGTAACTCGACTCTAGACCAGTGGTTCCCAAACTCGGTCGTGGAGTACCCTTGTGTATGCTGGTTTTCTTTCCAACCGCAATTGCAATCCAAGATTTTTAACAAGCTGTTAATTTTTCTTAATTGGGTGCTTTTCATGTTTAGATTTCATATTGTGCTTATCGTGCAATATTGGAAACTATGCATTCATTTTTACAGACAGATTGCATAAAAAGTGGTAAATTGTTATAATTGTGTGTGTGTGTGTGTGTGTGTGTGTGTGTGTATATATATGATCTTATTTTTTACAAGATGGTGCATGCTAAAATAGCCTATGTTTTCTGTTCACACAGTGGCATACATTTTAAAAGTGGAATACAAGCCAACACATACATTAGCCTACATGTAGCCTACTATTTGCATGTCACTAAACCGCAACCTAGGCGTCCCAGTTCCAAAGGTGATGTGTTTTTTAGCCCTGTAAGAAAAACAAACCAACACTGCCATTATGTCAGGTTTCATCACTTACGACCGAGGCATTTCACCCTGCTCAGGAATTCCATTCTTTGACATGTAAAACTATTTTCAAGTACATATTTTAATATTGTTGCTATTATCTACATGTCTGTATGTATTGCGTGCACACAGATTGCTAGCTTTGCCTGAAGAAGCTGCTCTCTACGCACGCGTATCATCAGATCTCCGCCCTCTACCTGAAACCATCGCACCTGGATCCAACGAGACGGAAGTAGTTTGCAGAGATTACCTGCGATAACTACCATAACGTTTTTTAAAACCGCAATCCCGGATTTCTGTTCTGCAGTTCAGTATGGATTCCACGTTTGCAATGCTGGGGACTATTCAACAGAGACTCAGTTCAACCAACTCCTAAAATGCGTTTTATGTCGTGCTGTGCTTCGATGAGGTATGCATTTCCTTTATTTTCGAAAAAGGACTCTTAAAACAGAACAAAGTCCGATGTAAATAGTTAATGCACAAGAAATAATAACCCGCTTTTCGTCTACGGAAATGGTTACTTTACGTTTTGTCTGTGTTATATTATCCGTACTTACTCTTCGTCCGTTTGAAGAGATGAGATTTGTTCAAAATGAGGCATGATTAGCGGTTATGCTGAATGGATACGGTGATATAAGAACTTGTTCAAAAATAATGAAAAAAAAAAATCTAATGTTTACAAGATTGATTTTTCTTCTCAGTATGTGTACTTGGGCAGTGATGCTTAGGATTTATAATCTTTTGAAATAGCAAATTTGACAAATGAATCAATTTTGCTTTTTAGGGTAATAGTATGTACAGCACCCCAATACCTGAAATAATAAAATGTGGCCAGCCAAAAATGACTTACTCATTTGAGTAGTCCCCCAATCACAATTTTTAGAAAGTATTTATCCTAGAAGTCTTGTGGGTTGAATGAAAAATGGTTTGTGCTTGGACTGCTATAATAGAGAAAACACTGTGCTGCTGTTCATTTTATGATTCGCCTAGATAATAAGTAATGTGTTCCTTCTCTTCTTAATTTTTAGACTTAACTTAACATGGTGCCTCCAGCTTCGCACGTGTTTTTGTGAAGCTCTACCTAACTGACCACTTGGAAATTTCCTGTCAAAATGGCTGCGTTTCGGAGGCTTCTGAGAAGACGGGTGCACCCCTGGAAACTGGTACTGGTGGCCCTAGTGTTTGTCACGTTTCTCTTACTGATCCAACGGGAGGTTGTCAGCCAGCGTCCCAAGGAGGAGCCCTGGCTGAAGGAAATGGCGGACAAACGGGATGCCGTGCTGGGCATGGTGATAGGGGCCGTCAATAACTTTCGGGACGCCATGCCCAAAATGCAGATCCGGGCCCCGGTCCGTCAGCCGGAAAGCGCCGGAAGCCTTTCCTGTCTGCCGGGTTATTACACAGCGGCCGAGCTGAGGCCCGCTTTAGAGAGGCCCTCCCAGGACCCCGGCTCCCCAGGGGCGTCAGGGAAGCCCTTCCACACGGATAACCTCAGCCCCGCTGAGCAGAAGGAGAAAGAGAGGGGAGAAGAGAAGCACTGTTTCAACCTGTTCGCCAGCGACCGCATCTCGCTGAGCCGTGACCTGGGACCCGACACGCGACCACCGGAGTATGTGACTGGTGGTGTTCCAGCCCTCCATTATCTTCTCATTATGGCCCTTTTCAGTCCCAAGAACAATATGAAATGGCTCCACCCAAATCCCGAGGGCTTTTCGCACTACTTGAGAAAATTGAGAGAGTTGAGAATTTACTTGGTTTAATAGCGGTTCAAAACAGTGGTATAGCAGTCATTTTGATTGGGTGAAAATGTATAACGTTGAGAGCACCGTGTGGCACTCTTGGGATTTTACGTTAGTTATGCTTGAATGCCTTATTGCACTCCTGGGACAGAAAGGGTTAATGGATCGGCCAGCTCATTCCAGGGCTCATTTGCACAGGACTGAATCTGAGCTATGGTATGACAAAGAATATGCCAGGAATAGCTTCTGGCATAATTTTAGTACTGTAATACTGTGGTAAACCAGTATTAATTCACCAGTACCTTCATTTGAGAATGTGTAGATTAATGTGATTTTTCTGTACCAGTTCAGTCTAATAAGTACCACCATCTTGTGGTTGAATGTTGAAATTGCACATATCTGGCCAAAGGAATCTGTAATACTTTTGTGACAGAAAATTATATTCACTCCTAAAACCAAAGACCACATGTGAGCGCACGATAACAAGATTTCCTCTTTTGTGTCCAACGTAGATAAATATGAAAGCCTCAGTGCAGCCACCAGATTCTTTGATATTTGTCTGCGATTGTAAGAGGAAATTTTACAAAAACCACAGGCACTAAAATGTTTTTAAACCCATGCCAGCACGTCCAACTTGCCAGCAAAGTTTTGTTTGGCTGATTAAGCTAGTCTGTTTTTGTTCCTTTTATTTTGAATGGGGTAATTTTCACCAAGCCTGGCTTCTACACAACTCACGAGATTTTGATGTGGCTGGGGTTTCAAAAGGTGTCAAATATCTGCCGACCGATACTCAGTGATGGCCAATGTGTGAGCGGGGAGCGGTCAGGGGGGTTCTGGGTTTCTCGATGATTTCCAACTGCTCCTCTCCTCTCCCCGCCCCTCCCGTTGTTCACAGGTGCATCGAGCAGACGTTCAAGCGCTGCCCACCCATGATGACCACCAGCGTGATCATCGTCTTTCACAACGAGGCGTGGAGCACCCTTCTCCGGACGGTGTACAGTGTCCTGCACACCTCTCCCGCCATTTTCCTGAAGGAGATCATTCTGGTGGACGATGCCAGCACAGACGGTAAAAACCCGGGACCGCCCTGCCTTTCTGCGGGCAGGGAAGCAAGGTTCAGGGAGGGAGCTTGGCGGAAGGCAGCCAAGGGGTTTCTGTAAAAGCGCTTCCGGGCCAGAGGCCCACAAATTTCAGCTGTCAGCTAACCAGCCGACTACACACCTCAGCTTGACCGGCTACTTTTAGGCATATATTTAAGGTTAGCTCATTTTTTTAAAACAAATTATGTCAACAGAACAATTTGTCTACCCACTGCCAACACTCCAAGCTGGCTACTTTTTCTCGACTTACTTGCTGGCTACTCAAAAATTTTGGGAACCTCCCCCCCACTCCCCCCTCTCTTCGATGTGACCGTTTGAGGCCTGTCATGCGAGGGGAATGACCTGCTTGCCTCAGCATTTAAACCGCCCGCTTCCCCCTAGACTTACAGTAGAGGCCAGTCAGACTCTCTGGGCAGCTGGCCATGCTGAGGCAAAAGCACTGCATCTCTCACCCTGCGAGTTTCCACTGAGCGGAGCCAAGCAAAAGTAGAGGTGCTTAGTATGCGTGACCACCTGAAATCGGAGCTGGAGAAATATTTTATGTATGTCCCTGACTCTTCAAATCAAGAATGCGGGCTGAATTTCAATTTCACGGCACGGTTGTGAAAAATTAGAGGCAGTACTTTGGTGTCATTCATATCAGGTCTTTGATAATGAGAAGTAAATGAAGCGAGCGTAGGTTTGTTTGTTTGTCATTCAAAGGGACGCGCTACCTTGTCATTACAGAGCATGGACATATTTAGAGTGCAGTTTTCTATTCATACTATTGAATGTGCTCATTATAATGAGCTGCCTGGGTGTCATATGCAAGAGTAACTGGTGCAGTCTGTTGGTGGGGTCATACGATTTGCATAATGGACACACGTCCACGACATTCTCCTTGGCCGTGTTCGATACCGCATACCTCGCGTACCACTCGTACTACATCTCAATGAAAATCAGCCTGAAACTTAGTACGAGTAGCACGCTAGTATTCCATTTCGAACACAGTCTGAGTTTGCTTCAAACCCTAAAGGGAAGAGAAGAGGTTGGGAATGGCACAGTTTCTGAGGGCAGCGGTGCCCTTGTTATGTTTCCTGTGTTGTCAGAGGGCCTGAAGGATGAGCTGGATAATTACCTGAAGCAGCTGCGTGCCGTGCGGGTCGTGCGTCAGCGGGAGAGGAAGGGCCTTATCACAGCTCGGCTGCTGGGCGCCTCGGTGGCCACTGGCCACATCCTCACCTTCCTTGACGCTCACTGTGAGTACTTGAGCGCCGTCCAACGGGCCAATGGTGCGGCAGGAGCAATGTTTGTTTTTGTTTTGGTTTGTTTTGTTTGCATGTTTGCGCATGCCGCTGCACGCGGAGGCTTGTTCGTCTGTTAGCAGTCTGTTAGCCCAGATCGCATCGGGAATTATCATATGCTATAAATGCTGTGATACACTGAAGTGGATTACTATTCACATTGGTGAGAGATTCTTTCTGGTCTTAGTACTTGTGAAAACAAGTATTTATCTGCGTGTGTATTTCCTAATTTTGCATTGGCTAAACTAATAATTGGTTAAATAATTATCTAAAGTTATTGTCACAATGGTTAGTAGTGTTTGGTTATCTTTGGTGGAATTCTAGTCTTTGCTGTCTGTGCCACTGCCTTCACAAGTAATGTAATAAATAATACAATGTCATAAAATTAAATGTTGACTTGGGTTATGAAATACAAATATGTAGACCTCAAGATGCAGACATGTTTAATTGATCTAGCAGTAGAGCCGCCAGTGCTTATCCTTAAGTAAAGAACCCGCTTTCTCTCAGGTGAGTGTTTCCAGGGCTGGCTGGAGCCTTTACTGGCGAGGATTGCAGAGAACTACACGGCCGTGGTGAGCCCCGACATCACCACCATCGACCTGAACACCTTCGAGTTCATGAAGCCCTCTCCCTACGGCCAGAACCACAACCGGGGCAACTTCGACTGGGGCCTGTCTTTCGGCTGGGAGAGTCTCCCCGACCACGAGAAACACAGGAGGAAAGACGAAACCTATCCCATCAGGTGAGACGCCCTTTGAGGAAAAAAGATCAACCTGTGCCTTTGAGAAGTCTTCAGTGAAACCCAGGCAGCATGGGTAATGCTAAAACAATGAAATGCTTGAGTGCTAATGTCAGAGTGGTTTACACCAGAATGACAAATAGTCTCCTTGTGGCCCCCTTCCTGTAAATGAACTGTTTTTTTTTGTTTTTTTTTCCTCACTGTTTTTTCCCATTGAACTTTTGGTAACACTTTTGTTGAACCTCTCACCATAAGGCTGGCATAACACTGTCATATGCATGACATAACAGCTGTCACAAGATGGAATAACTGGTGATGTCAGTTGGTTAAATTATATAAAACTGTCATACTTTTACCAATACATGTTATGACATATGTTACCGTCATAAAATGTACGGATAAAAGTATGGTACGGATACGGATAAAAGTTTTATGTCATTTGAGAGCCTGACATCATCGGTTATGCCATCTTGTGACAGCTGTTATGTCATGTTTATGGCAGTGTTATGTTAGCCTCAATGAGGGGTTCAAGTAAAGTGCGAGAGGTTCAAGTAAAGTGTTACCAAACTTTTCATGTTTCTGTGCAGAACACCCACTTTTGCTGGCGGACTTTTCGCGATCTCAAAAGAGTACTTCTATCATGTCGGAAGCTATGATGAAGAAATGGAAATCTGGGGTGGAGAAAACATTGAAATGTCTTTCAGGGTGAGTGCCAAGAAGAACCTGCACACAGTTCTATTCAGCCTCTCTGACATTGTTCATCCCAGCATTATGGTAGTCCTTCCGCTTCTCTGGTTTACTTGCCTCTCAGCATGCGACAGACCCGGGTTAAATATGTAATTGTTTTGGATTCAAATGCTTTTCTGTACTTGCTTGATCTTGCCTGGTGCAATTGAGCCAAGCAAGAGGACCAGAAGGCGATGTTTGCACTTTTTGAGAGTATTCCATAGGTTCCAATCCACAAGACAAGCTCAGGAAAGCATAGAAAAGTACAGTGCAGTCTGTAAGTATTTGGCCAGTGGTACAATTTATGTTCTTTTGGCTCTGTACTCCAGCAGATTGGATTTGAAATGAAAAAATGAATATGAATATATTAGTTTGATTACGTTTGTTCCCCTAAAATAGGGGGTCTATATGTAAAAAGGAATGTACAGTAATTCCTACATGAATCACACAATATGGATGTAGATACCATCAAATGAAAGGTGACACTTTAGCACATTGGTTTTGAAATTAATATTGGGTTACAGAGGCAAAAGAACAGAAATTCTACCACTGTCCAAATATTTACGGACTGCACTGTTTTTGAGTCCAAAACATTTCCGTATTTCACCCGGGTCTGGTATGTAATGAAAGTAGAAGGCTGATGTTCGGTGATGCTGCGGATGTGATCATTCAGTTGCTAAAAGAGCAGAAGGGTTTGCATTTACCTGCTTCTCTGTGTTTAACCCGGAGGTGTGGCAGTGCGGGGGGCAGCTGGAAATCATCCCGTGCTCCGTCGTGGGGCACGTCTTCCGCACCAAGAGCCCCCACACCTTCCCCAAGGGCACCCAAGTGATCGCACGCAACCAGGTGCGCTTGGCCGAGGTCTGGATGGACGAGTACAAGGAGATCTTTTACCGTAGAAACCAGCAGGCCGCACAAATGGCCAGAGAGGTAGGCAGGCGGCAAGACCTCCCGTCGCTCTCTGTCCCAGGCCTTGGGACGCCGTTCCCACGCCAGGTCTGGGTCAAATACAGTGCAGTCCATATGTATTTGGACAGTTGGTACAATTTCTGTTCTTTTGGCTCTGCAGTCCAGAACATAGGATTTGAAATGAAACAATAAACGTGAGGTTTAGCCTATCGCCTTTAATTTGAAGGTATTTGCATCCATATCGAGTGATGCATGTCGGAATCTCATCCCTTTTTATCTATCGTCTCAGTATCTAGCTTTAAGTATCTAGTCTTAATTCTAGGCTTTTGATTGCCTTTGGAGTCTGTTATTGACGTTTGCCAACAGGAGGCCCAGACCTGTGCCAATGACAGTCAAGGAAGCCACTATGAGGCTGAGGAAAATAAATTGTACCAGCTGTCCAAATGCATTCGGACTGCACTGTATATAATTGTTTTTAATTTGAATACTTTTCTTTGCTTGATTGTTTAATGTTTAACTCTGTACCGTTTAGAGTTCAGCTTTGCTTTTGATCACATTCAGATTCATTGTAACAGAGATTTAAACCAGGGGTGCCCAAATTGTGTTATCTTTTAGGGAGTTGTCTTTTTATTGTATTTGTTTACTCTACAGGAAAGCACTTTGTGCTGTATGCTCAAAGTGCTATACAAAATAAATCAGAATATCACAGAAATGCAGCAACTAAGATGGAAAATGTACAGATTAAATTAAGTATAAAAAATACTTAATTAAAAGAAAAATACAAGTCTTTATGTTCACTGCCAGAAGTACATGCAGGGTTGTGTCAGGTCCCTACCTGGACTATGAGTCTAAGCTGTTTCATTCAATAATTGTGTATGTGGGCAAAGTAAATGATGTCCAGTCCATCAGAGACACTCTGTGTTCGATACAGACCAGTAAAATATGGCCAACCAGAAATGGCCAATGAGGAATCCATTTAAAGGAGCAGTGCCTGGAGCCTTATATGGCCTGTGCTGGGAATGTTGTCCCGCAGACATAGACCTAGTCTTTGGTCGTAAATGGTCCCTCTCCAACAAACCCCAGGGGAGAGAGCACCAATTCAAAGTGCTCTCCTGCTGTGTTCAAAAAGACTGTCTCCTCAAAATGCTTAACCCTCCTATTATGTTAAGATTTTATGACCGCTTTTATGTTGGGGGGTCAACTTGACCCCAACAGTTTAAATAAACACACAATTACTGTAATAGAAATATTTGGACCCGTTGCTTGTTGCCTTCTTATTGTTTCCCAAATGACTAGTATGACTTCTATCCTTAAATAGGAAAAATCTGTGAGTAACCTAATTTTAGAGCCTGAGGTACAATAAGCGAAAGATGGGCACCTGTATGGGAAAGTGCCACCAGAATTGTCTGCAAAGAAATCTGAGATGAAAATAAAAATGGTTGTACATTTTTATGCAGTTACAGAGGATCAAAATAACCCCACACAACACATTTGTATGCAAAGTTTGTACAGGACCTAGCATACCAGTATGTCTATTGCATGTTTACCATTTCATTAGAAAATTAGAAAAAACATACAAAACAGCTTGTTTCATATATCAATATGAAACAAGCTTAACTGAATTTTGAGGGATGTCAAACACTCATCCCGCATCTGAATCTGGTGCGTGATGGCAACGATGATTATATTCAGTTTGTGTGCAAGAAGCATTGTTTTTACCACAGACGGAACACTGCCTGTGTTGTCCTCCAAGCCGGATATTTCTTTCCTTTTTCTTTTTTAAGCTTGGCCACAGGTCCATTTTATATTTATTAATCCCAGCAAGTTCTTTTTGTTGTTTTTCTTCAATGGCTTTGAGCCTATGTTTCTGGGTTTGGCTGAATTTAGTGGCTGGAAGGTAGCTTTCGAGTGTTCTAAAGAAACAAACATTTGCATTGTATCAATTGTAGTTCAGTTGGCTTCTTGTATACATTTTAAAAATAATGACATGTAGAGCAATATTTGAACTTTGATAACATTATCGTCTTCTTGTCGTGTATGCTATTGTGAACTTGGGGCCAAAACTAAGATAAAACTGTCAAGATTAAAAATCAGTGCAGATTTGATCAAAAATGAACACAAGTTTGGAATGTGTTTCTGTTCCACTCTTTGATCGAGTGCCCTATGTGTTTCCTCATAACAGCAATGTTTCGTTGAAAATTGCAAGGTGTAGTTTGTCCTTTCAGTCCAATACTCAATTGATTGTTGAGTGTGGCTGTCAAGTTAAAGGAAACTGCAGATGTTTTTGACAAGAGCATTCATGTTTTTGAGGGTAATTACTGCCACACTCGAGGATCATCTAGCTTGGGTGTGTTGTGTAGCACAGACAAACCCACAGCTTCCTTGGATCACTGACAACATTGTAAAATGAAGCCAGCCAAATTCACAGCTAAAATATACACTCCCTGAGCATATTTTTACTTTATTACACCTACTTATTCAAGCTCATGATTATCTAATCAGCCAATTGTGTGGCAGTAGTGCAATGCATGCAATCATGTAGATACAGGTCAAGAGCTTCAGTTTACCATAAGAAAGGAAAAAATGTGATCTAAGTGACTTTGACCGTGGAATGATTGTTGGTGACAAACAGGGTAAATGGTTGGCTTTTATATAGTGCCTTTATCCAAAGCGCTGTATAATTGATGCTTCTCATTCACCCATTCAAACACACACCACCCACCAACGGTGATTGGCTGCCATGGAAGGCCCCAACCAGCTTGTCAGGAGCATTTGGGAGTTGGGTGTCTTGCTCAGGGACACTTCGACAGACCCAGGGTGGAATCGAACTGGCAACCCTCCAACTGTGAGACGACTGCTCTTACCGCCTGAGCCAATGTCGCCCCAGGGTGGTTTGAGTATCTCAGAAACTGCTGATCTCCTGGGATTTGCACACGTACTAGTCTCTAGAGTTTGCAAAGAATGAAAAACAAAACAAACAAAAAAATCCAGTGAGCAGCAGTTATGCAGACAGAAACGCCTTGTTAATGAGAGGCATCAGAGGAGAATGGCCAGACCAAAGCTGACAGGAAGGTGACAGTAATGCAAATAACCACATATTACAACAGTCGTATGCAGAAGAGCATCTCTGAACACACAACGCATCATAACACTAAGTGGATGGGCTACAGCTGTAGAAGTCTAAAAAATAAGTCAAATACCTAATAAAGTGCTCACTGTGTGTACAAAATGGAGGTGCTCTCTCAAGCCAACCACATGAACAAATGGGAAGTTCGATGTTAAACAATCTGGTAGCGGGGGTTTTCCTGCCAGTTGAAAGAGTGGGCAATGTGGAAAATCTACCCTCCCCAGCATCCGCGTGTTCTAAGGCCTTGAATTGTTTCCACAGAGGTCGTTTGGTGATGTCTCCCGGCGCGTGGACCTCCGACAGAGGCTGGAGTGCAGGAGCTTCTCCTGGTATTTGAAGAACGTTTATCCTGAGGTCTTCATGCCTGACCTCAGCCCGCTGAAGTTTGGCGCGGTAAGCATCCCCCCCCCCCCCTTCCCCCTCAGCAATCCGTTCCAGACCACAGGCTTGCATGGGACCGCTGTATCTGTGGTTTAATTACGGAAAGCTTTGAAGGCACCCGCACCGGTCGGCGTGGCAGCAAGTGGGAACCCCAGGGTGAGGCCTTGATTGGACGCTTTGTGTGAATCATGCAATCTGCAATCATGTTCCCGTTTCTTTCCAGGTGAAGAATCTGGGTAAAGACTCTTGTCTGGATGCTGGCGAGAACAATGAGGGTGGCAAACAGCTGATTATGTACCCCTGCCATGGACTGGGCGGAAACCAGGTGCCCTCATTTTAATCCTTATCTTGTTTTGTTTTGGGGGGGGAAAGGGTTGTTTCTTTATTGACGATAAATGCTTTGGTTTGGAAAAGGTCTTTGGTTGCCTCCAGGTTTGCTGACATTTGTACCTAATTGTACATTTATGGCTGAATTAACCCTTTCAGTCCCAAAAGTTCCCACTCAAGCGTAACTACTGTGAAATACATTTTCAACCAATCAAAATGAATTCTATACTATTATTTTGAGCCCCTATTAAAACTGTACTAAATGTTCTCAACATTCTCGATTTTCTCAACCAAAGCCAAAACCCCTTCTGATTTGGTTGAAGCCATTTCATAATGGGCTTGGGAATGAAAGGGTTCATTTTGAAAGGTGCTCATTGATAGTGAATGTAAAAACCTACAAATCCCCAAGCACTATATTCAGTGCTTTTCTGTCTACATATACTTATTAGTGTCATTAATCTGTATTCCTTGTCATACAATCCTGGACTTAAATGTACCTGTTGAGTAAATGTGCTCTTAACAAAATAAAATTATAAAACAACACAACCAGAGCCTTGATATAGGTGTACTTATTCTGTATATGGAGAATATGATTCTTCCTTCCTTATGAGGTGACTGTTTGCTCTCTTACCCCTTACAGCTGGGTATGTGTACAAAACTGCTTGTATAATATGAAAATGGCAAAACTGCTGTTACTAAAACTACAGTGTTAACCTTTTAAACCCCTTTAAAATGTTTCAGTATTTTGAATACTCCACGCACCACGAACTCCGGCACAACATCCAGAAGGAGCTGTGTCTTCATGGCGCGGAGGGGATTGTGAAACTGGAGGACTGCCAGTACAGAGGGCACGACACCTTCGCCCGCACCGAGCAGAAGTGGGAACTGAAGGAGGTAGTATATGTTTCTAAACTGTGTTTATCCCTGTGGTGCCCAATCATGTGCTGTGGAGGGCTGAGAGCATGCACATTTTCATCCCAAACGGTCACAACAGCTGGTGGCTCATGATTGATTGGGCACCGTTCCTTTATGTGCTCAGAGCATGCATCATCACATTCTTAAGGGAGCAGTTCACTGGTCGATCTCAGTTGGGTCAAGGCTGTAAAGAGGATGACCTCCTGGCTGGGGTTCAGGCTCTGGGTAAAGCCTCGGCTATATCATTAGCCACCTGTGGCTAGGTGGGTGCAGATGTGGGCACACAATTTACTCCATCCTTAGCACTTGTGTCAGCCACCCTGGCTACTCAACTCCGCGTCCTGCGGGCAACCATGCGCTACACCACCTGTTATCACCAATTAACTTCTTATCTGAACCGAGCAGGTTAAATAATTAGTGAAATCAGGTGGTGTAGCGCACGGTAGGAGCAAATACCTGCAGACGCTGTGGCCCGCAGCAGGACGTGGAGTTGAGTACCGCTGCACTAGCAGTACACACTAGCGGTATTTGTTGTTTTCAGAAATGTTTTGGTTGAAAGGTTTTTGCTACCTTGACCTGTCCGTACACACAACTAGAATGCAGTCTGAGGTTTTAAAACTTAGAATACGGTCAACACAGAACATTTGCTTGACAGAACAATTGAGTCTTGCCTGGTGAAAGTGAACCAACCAAAAGGACCAGAAGGTGGGGTTTGCATTTTGAGAATTTCATGGGTTCCAATGGACAAGAGACACTCAGTAAAGCGTAAAATGTACAGTCTATGAATCCGAAATAATTGCGTATTTGACTCAGGTCTGACAGAATTTTTACAGTATTGGTCTCTGTTGAATACTGTTGTTATTTTTTAATCTAATCTATTCCCTCTGTGCTCCTTGTAGAGCCAGTTATTGGTGAACCCCGGCTGGCAGCTGTGCCTGAGTGCCCGGCATGAACACCCCTCTCTGGTGCCCTGTAACCCCTCGGACCGCTACCAGCACTGGGTGTTTGCCTGAGAAGCCTCTGGAATGTCTCTGCAACCCCACAAAGCACCTCGAGAAGTGTGACTGTCTACAGGCCCACTTTCCCAAGGAACATTTTGTGTTTTTGTTTAATTTATTTTTATAGGTGAGATAAACACTACTGGATAGTTTTGAACTCTGGAGAGGAAAACGGACCAGCGGGGAAGGATGCTGACAGGGTTGTACTGAAGTTTTACGTTTTTGCATTTCGCAAACTTTTTTTTTTAACAATGATTTATTTTATCATAGTTTGACGATTTACTTACTAACAACCATCACCGTGATTATATGGAAGCTATCCCGTGCCGCATGTCCAGTTGTCAAATGATCACGACTAAATTAAAACTCAACACACGAATGAACAAAAGGCCACATCGTAAAGTATGAAAACTCGACACGTGAATTTACAAACCATCACACCGCATGGAATTTGATTAAAGCTGTGTTTAGGCCTATTTCATTTTTAAAAGATATGCCATTACCACCGCATTTGTTATTTTTCAATGTATCATTCCTCAATGTTTTCTTTTACCTATAGCCAGAATAAAATTCTGTTACGCGTGGTTCAGCGGTGAGATATTGAAATTTGCCGTAGGCATTCATTGGCTGAAATCAGAGGTTGAGCCACACGGATTTTAAGTTGACTTTGACTTTTGACTTGACCTAACCTAGCTGCTAACACTAATAGTATTTTTAATTTATTGTAATAATCGATGTGTGGTTATGCGCCTCCACTACCCTGCAGAAAAAAACGGTTCAAGCTCGGAAAATGGTAGCAGATCGATAGCCGAAGCATGGATATGTATCCATGGGCGTTGCTTTTGATGTTTTGTATGCCGTCACGATGAATGATAAACTATAAATGGCAAATGTGGTGGTAAAGAATGATAAAAGCCGGTTCTGTTTTTAAATCAAATAAACACGGCTTTAATGAAATTGCATACAGAATTTTAATTCATGTGTTGAGTTTTCGTTATTAGACATGGTCATTTGATAATTGTAAATGTGGCACGGAATGGCTTCCGTGGATGGATGACAGGGAGTGGAATAATTTGAACTGAACCGCGCCTCTGCATCGTAAACGGCAATAATAATCATTCTCGTGTTAAATTAACAAAACTTTAAAGTAAGCCTAGGACTGTTACAAATAGTGTACCTCACAATCCATGTTTACATGTATATTAAAATGGATCCTGACATTTTTTAAACTTCTTTTAGAAAAGTATTTGTGTATGAAACCCAGGGAAAATGTTTAGTTGAACCAAGCGCATCTGTTACAATATCCTTCGGTTTTGTTTTCTCCAATAATCACATCTAGGAGACTTTTTAAGCTCCTGATGCATTCTTTTCCTTTACGAAACAGTGGATGACTTTCTCTACTGTATGTGGATTAATGACTGATATATTATGGGAGAGACACATCTGTGAAAGGGCACTTTTTTTTAAAGCATTTCAACCTTTTCATAGCAGTAGTGCAACAGGTCAAATGCATCTTCACAAATGGCCTGTCCTTCGTTAAACACTAATGTCTGTAATTTTCTATTTGAAATGATCATGTGGCAAACCATTAGCTTTTGTATTGTAACATGTTTAGAAATCTATTGATGTAGGAATGATGATTATCAAATGATGCAATACTTTTCTTATAGTTTCAAGAACCAAAGACATTTCTAAGGTGTTAGAGGATGTTGAACTGTCATTGACTTTCTTTTTCTCCAACAAATATTAGGAGGAATCTCACTAAAACTGAACATTTGATGTGTAAATATTTGACCCAAGTCATGTGTCTGAAGTTGTGAATGAATCCATCCCTGTGTTTTCTAAATGCCATTGTGTAAAAAGTGAAGTCTACAGCCCAGGGACCCAAAATCCCTCTGCATACCACAACCAATGCCAGTGCTGTGTTGGTGTGCCTTACTTCAGTGTTTTTGGTTCTTGTCTTGAGATGACACTGTGATTGATAATTGTGCCTTGAATGACCGCAGAGTGGAGACCCAATCTAGCACATTCAGTTGGGAGTGGTTTTGATTTGAGTGATGTGCCTTCAACAGACTTCTGCCAATAAAAAAACTGAAGAAGTGTGACCACTGTCTCTGCCATCTTCATCACACCATAACTCCATTAATTCAGTAACCAGTCAAAGGTTAAGAATGTGGACCTTTTAAACTCACGTCTGTTAATAAAACATGTTGCTGCTATAGCAATAACGGCATTCTTTTCCTGTGAATTAGGTCAGATATTACAGTGGTAGTTATGGATATTTATGTGTTACTGATAAAAAATTCAGACTTCTTTGCGCAAAGATAACTTAAACTCTAAAACTTAAATCCAATGGATCCTGATGCAAGACCACTCATTCTGTTGGTAATTCAGAAATATATGTGTGGTTTCTGTTCGCATCACTGTACATTTAACTAAATTTGATGAATTGTCCATAGATTTATCATGGGGAGACACAATGCTAACATGAATGTGGCTAATCTAAAGCTCTAAACGATCATGAGATGCTATGTTCAGCAACATTAGCTAGCTCTAATAATCTAGTTAACTAGCCTATACTTTTAAAATTAGTTAATCTACCTTGCTAGCTAGCTTACTGGCAAGATAATATGCAAATACCGTGTTGATGGCAGACAACTGCCATCTCATATTGCGTTTCAGACAGCGGAGTTATCATTGAAATGGGAAATAATGATAGCAACTATACTTTTAAATCATGCCAGAGGCATCAACAAAACCTTTGGTTGAAGTCAATTCAACCAAGGATGTATCATCAATGAATCGCAAAATACCACTTTTTGCCAGTAGATGGCATCCACATATAAGAAATGGGGAGAATGGGTTTAGTTAGTTAGTGGAATAGATTATTTAATGTAAAGTAATGTTCTCAGCCTAGGGTTTTTATGCACTAATTATTTAACCATGCATATTTACAATGACCTATCAAGTACTAATTGAACCTCCTATAAAAACTAAGGATATTAATCGGGTGCTGGATACGCAACATATGGAGCATTTGTGAGCCGTCCTGAAGAGGTTTCAAAGTGCGGGTCTCACTGTAAACCCAGGAAAGTGTGTGATTGGACGGAGGGAAGTATGTTATTTGTGGTTCCTCTTGGGGCGAGGACGGTTCAGTCCTCAGGTCAATAAAACCACGGCCATTTAAGCATGTCCCCAACCCAAGTCCAGGGGCCAACAAATTACTATCGCTGGTTTATCCCTTTACTGACCTCACTCCAAAGGGACCTCAGAACCTCAAGAAAATGCGCAACATACAGCTAGGCTCAGTTATTTATTTATTTCAAAGTCAGGTACTGGTGGAAAAGCAACAAAAAAAGGTAAACATTTGGCTCTTTTTTCTAAATTGTATTTAAAACCTCAATACATTTTAACATCTATCTAGCTATCGAAATAACATTATGTGAAATTAGATTTTCAGTTTTACCAATTCTTGCGATTTGAAGAGATAAGTAACATAACGACAGGCACATACCGCAGCTAAAACAAGAGCTAGACACATTTCACAACCATCAGAAAACAAAGGACAATTTAAGACCGCAGAAGCATCCTCCTTAATACAGACATTTGCAAGAAACCACAATAAATACGCATTTCAATATCATTCATTAATAAATACTTAAAATTCAAAATACAGCAGATTAACACAAACTCAGAGTAGCAACGTCACTCGTTGTCCATTTTCAGCTGCTTTGGCACAAAGGGAATGGCGGCTCTTGCCCTCAGATCTCAGAACCGAGCGCCAGTTCAGATTCATACACCAGTTAATAGAGAATCTGAATCCAGGGCAAACTAAAGCAGCCTTGCGAAATAGCACGTATGCCTTGAGTGATCTTCTAATCGCCACATCGTTTACTTGCATTTTTCCAGCATTAATAAACACTGAGAGATTTGTGGATGATGGTAGGCCTAAATCATATATCAACACCTCAGTCGTTGATTTATTGTAGTGCCTAATAGGCTATCTAAGGTGTTCACTGCACTCTCTCTGTATAGTAGTAAATACAGAAATAGATGTGTCACCCAGTGAGATCTGTTTAAGAATGATTCATTCTCCTTTTAATATTCCAATGCCTTGTGAATTACGAGCTAGATCATTAGAAGAATTGAACACTGATCAGGCCTATACCGCATGTTTGTAGTGGTGTAGACCAGTGGTTTTCAAACTCAGTCCTGGGGGCCCATGTGTTGGTGGGTTTTGTTCCAACTACAACTGCAATCCCATAGCAATGAACAAATAGTTAATTTGTCTTAATTACACTTTTCCTATTTTCAGATCCCTCTTTTGCCTTATTATACCAAAAATAGCGATGAAAAATGCATGCATGCCCTGAAGAATGTCCCACATTCACAGGTTAGATTGAGAATGATTAAATAGAGGTAAACTTGTTTTAAAGTGTAAAGACTGAGGTGAATCAACTGGCTCCTAATTGCTTTGCAAATGGTAACGAGCCATTTGACTTGTTATAATTGTATTTGTATTTGAATTCTTTATTATCAACCAAACAGCTAGTTCACACTTTACCCAATTAGCAGCTTGTTGATTTGCTTGTTGAGTCTTTAATTTGATCAGTTAATCAGTTAATTGATCATCTAATAATTTCCAACACAGCACTTCTATTATGTCATACATAACTATTTATGACAACATATCTTAAGAGGGTAAATAATCCCCGAAAACACAATTTAATAATACTACAGGATTACAGTTGTAGTTGGAAGAAAAACCAGCATACACATGGGTTCCCAGGACTGATTTTAAAACCACTGGTGTAGTCCATTCAGTGCTTTGCGGATTGTCTTTAACGATTCTCAAGATATTTTCTAGCTAATGTGCATCTAATGATTTACAGTAAAATTCTTCAGTCATTTACTGAGATCTGGTCATGTCATTGGTCGACACATCTCTCATATAATGCCCTTCAATTGAAAACTTTTCATTTTAACAATACATAGGGTCAACCCCATTGTAAATAATATTTAATAGTTGACATGTTCGCACCATTTCAGATGCTATTGCACACTGTCGAAGAAATATCCTAGACCTGTCCACTGTTTTTTAACATAGTTTCCCATCATTGCATTGAAAACGTCATTGTAGAGTAGTAGCCTATGCCTATAGTGTCAGCATATCTCAATACCAAAACTAGAATCATCTCCAAGTCTGCTCCCTGTGTGATCAGGTGGTCCACTGCCTTTTTAAAATTAAAAACCATGTTTTCTATAGACAGTACATTCTGTTTCAAACAATTATAAAAACTCACTTCAAGTTTACAATGAGCGTTGCTTTCATAAGTTTGCTGACCCCAAGATGATACAATCAAAGACATGGTCTAGTTAAACACCAGAAAAGTTTGGAGAGCTTTGTAGCTATGTATATAATACGTGGTCCAGTTGTATGTGGTTTCATTTGCCAGGAATTTTCTTTTTTACCATTACTAAAGCTTACCAGGAAGATTCAATGCTTGACAGAATTAGGACGAGGTCCATATCCAAATGCTAAGGGAGTCCCTGTTTTTGTGTTGCTATGTGATGCTGAAGTGATCTCAGTGATCTCGTCAGGTTTAAATGTATTTTTATTACATTTTGTGTTACTTGTGTTGTAAAGCTAAACTATTTCTTTGAAAACGGATTTAACAAATGCAGGAAAAATACTGATAGCAAACTGAACTGAAGTATTATTCAGTTATTCAATCTTTTATCACAATTCAAGTATTTTGGTCATTAAGGTAATTACATGGCAACTGCCCCTTCTCAGAATTCAGTCTAGAAAGTGCAAATGCAGAACTATAGCTTAATGTCATTTATACATCTCAAATCAATTTATGCTTTTTACATTTAAACTTAAAGCAATAGAGATTTAACAAAAATATTGCAGAGCCAATCCCATGCTATTACAAACAATAGAAAAGCACAAAATAGATATAACGACATAAATGTTTGTACAGTACATGTACACAGCTATTTAAAAACCCATATTGTAATAAAATGCAATAAATGCCAACAACAGCTCAAAAATAACATGCTTTTCATTATCAAAACATAACTTTACATACACGTCATAACCCCATAAACTGAAACAATGTACTTTTTCCACAGTTGACATATGGACATATAAAAGTTCTATCCACAATGTGCTGAAAACTAGAACCTTTACTTTTAAATGACAAGATACTTACATTTCACAGGCCTAAAGCTTACATGGTTCTGTGGTTTTTATTTTTGCATTTAAAACTAATATTATATAGGGACAGTAGGATTCCACAAAAACAACCCCACTTTGAGCCTGGACCCTTTTTTAAACCATTAGGGTTTTAAAATGAAAACTGTATGTGCAATTTGTGAAAAAGGTGTATCTAAAGCAAAAGCCGCTAATTCAGATTTTGCCATAAATTCAGTTTTTTAAATTGCATGTCTTTTTTTACCATACTTGTTCATTAATTGTACTTAGAAATTTCTAGAAATTCCCTAATAGGCGTGGCACGCTAAACTGGTGCGACCTGGGGAAAGCTCTCTAGAGAGGGAGATGTTTTACTACCGTCTGGCAGGGAGGACGCTTCAGACAGCCCGTTAGATAGGTCCTTAGGCTTCTCTGCCATGAAACAGTTCCCGTTATTGGTGTAGTGCTCTTGCGAGTTATTGTTCAAGTAGTTCTGGATCTCCATCTGGGAGGGGCCTTTTGGCAGGTCGTGGCACGTCCCATTGGACTGGACATTGTTCTCCAGGTCAGGAGCACGGCAGACCATGTTGGAGGACCCGCCGTTGGTCACCGAGAAGTGGTGGTTGGTGTAACGTTCCTCAGACGGCCTGGGGTAACTGGGGTACTGCTCAGAGCCGATGCCGAACATAGCCCCATTGCCATTGGCCACCCTTTCTTGGAAAGGCTGGGCTTCGCCGTAGGGCTCCGCGGTTTGTCCGACGGTGCCCAAGTTCTCCAGCTGGTAGCACTCTGCCGCGGAGCTGGAGAAGTAGGAGTTGCCGTTGGCGTGGCCGTTGTGCGCCGCGTTGTCTGAGTAACACAAAACGGAGGACAGGGGCACGACTTCGGCGTGGGTCACGGGAGACGCGCTCATGCTGTCCTCAAAGTCGTCCGACTTGTCGTCGTCGTCATCGTCCTCATCCTCCTCGGAATCGCTGGCCGCCAGGCTCTGGGTGCTGGAGTCGCTGAGGCCGCTGCAGAGGCTGCTGCCGTCGTCGTCTTCGTCGTCGTCGTTGTCCTCGTCGTCCTCCTCGTCGTCCTCCTCCTCCTCTTCGTCGTCGTCGTCGATGGGGTCGTCCATCTCCTCCGAGGCCTGGAGGTGCAGGAGAGCCGTGGGCGGGACGCTGTCGGCCAGCGCGTACTCCAGGCTGTGCTGGGCCTGGACCAGGGGGTTGGCGTGCACGCCCATGTCTCCGTGGTATCCGTTGGCGGCGGAGGCCTGCTGCTCACGGCTCTTCTCCAGCTCCAGCTTCATGATGGTGTGCAGGAAGTGAGTGCGGACACGGATGGGGTTGAACTCGATTCGGCCCGCGGTGTTGCTGCAGCCCTCCTTAGTGCAGCCGCAGGGGAAAGACATACGGTCCACCTGCAGCAACCAGACAAGACAGGGATATACACAATGAAAATATATACACAATGGGGTTTAGGGCAGGGGTAATTCAAGGTACGATAGGTCATTTCAGACGTCTAATGGTCAAGAGAGGAATTGCAGCAACAAACACCCTCAAACCACAACACTGTTTATCCCTCCCCCTTCGCTGTAAACGCGTTGATGTTGAAACCCCTCCCACTCCATTGGCTGTGGCAATTAGAACCAATTTTCAACTAATGAGCTTGAATTATTGTACAGTTATACAATGTTTTGGTACAGAGTGTCGGTCCGTCAACTGCATATTTTGACTATAAACACAGGCAGAGGGTGAGTCAACATGTCAGTGAGCCTTTTTCAATGATAGGAAGAGATTTCCAATGGTCTTGTAACAATTTAACGCAAAAATCTTTTCATGCTTACCCTCTAGTCAGGGCGGATTTAAACCTGGGCCACCAAGTGTGTTATATCTCTGGCCAATCAGTGGCATTACTCAATCAATTAATTATCAGGTACAAAGAAAGCCAGCAGTACTACTGGCCTCGAGGGCCAGTTTTGTGTACCTCTAGATTAGGGTGTTGTTAGGTTTACACAGTAAAAATGTAAGGTTCCTCCAACTACAAAATTGTAAGCAACTGATTACAATGTACTTTTTAAGTCGGCTCAACCTAGGTTCTTTGGATTAAAAATTCTAAGCTCCGATGCCTTTTATGTTGGCACGGCAACCATAAATAAGTTGTATTAACTCACATTGTGCTGTTCAGCTAACAAGACAAATAGGTCCAGTAAAATATCTGTAGTATTATGAATTACATTTTATTACACCATCCAAATGCAAAACCAGAATAAGTAAGTACAAATTGTACATTGGGTCAATGTAAAAAATAAATGTGTGAGGTAAAAAAACTGGGCCAGTGCAACATATGCAATGTGTCGAAAATTAGCATCTGAAATTGTATGTTTTAGACATACAATCATCATTAGTTGTATTCACAATGCAGATTTGCATAAATAAAATATCCATGCTGATTTGGATGATGGGACCTTTTAATATAAAAGGTACAAAATATACTGTACTTTATATGTATATACAGTGGGCTCTAGTGGGCTCCAATTATTGGCACCCTTAAAAATTTAGAAAAAAGGCTGCATACTGCATAATAAACAACATGGATAATTATCTATATTTTATATTCAATCATGCAGGAAAACTATATACTTTTATTTCAATACTATTTACTCTCATGTTTCAATGTTTTTTAATTAGCTTTCTGAAAGCCACAAATGTCAAAATTACTGGCACCTCTAACAATTATTGTAGATAAAATCAAACAAAGTGACATTTATACAATACAATTAAATACAATTTTATTTTAATTTAGTTAATCTCAGTCTAAATAAATCATTTTGTGTCATTCCATCACTTCCTGCTTCACTGGAGTATAATAAATGAGGTAACAAGCATGCAGAATCCCAGCATGGGAAAAGCCAAAGAATTGTCAATTCAGAAGACACAGGTGGTAATTGAGCATCACAAGTCAGGTAATGGCTACAAAAACAAACATAAAATGGCACCTCCATACCATCAAACTCTTGGGAAGGGTGGCACAAAGACAGCCCTGACTGAGCACAATAAACAAAATCAAACATCTTGGGTTTGCCAAACCTCACTGGAATTATGACTGGAAGAGAGTGCATATATTGCAGTGGGTCATTGATGTTTTAATGCCCTATTTAAGATCAATGGCACAATTACAACAACAAAGTATCAGGAAATCTTGGCAGAAAATCTGGTTGCCTCTGTCAGGGAGCTGCATCTTGGTCATAGGTAGATTGTTCAGTGGGACAATGAGTCCAAGCATACATCAAAATCCACATAGAAACAAGAACCATGTTCTGCAAGGCCATCTCAGTCTCTAGACTTAATTCCCACGTGGTCTGAACTGAAGAAGGAGGTATCTCAAGGATATCAAAGTTCTGCATGGAGGAATTATCACAAATTATTAATAAAGTGCACTTTATTATTTACTACTTCACGCATGTTGGAAAATAATGCTTGTTATGTCAATAACCTTTGTTAGTTTACAGCATTTCTTGTGTATATTAATCAAGTGTGTCAATAATCTGGAGCCCATTGTACATACTGAAGAGTATAAATGGAAAAGACTAATTATTATAAATCTATGAAAATTGTTGTCAGAAATACCCCTTTCCTATACATCCCCATGAAATTGCATTAAATTGGAAATACAGTAGTAGCATTGATTTTACACGTACTCATATGTGACCAATGAACAAACTGAATAAAGAGCTGCTAAAGGATTATGCAAAATCCTGCAAAATGTCATGGACATCAATGTAACGCTTTATTATTGGATCATTATTTTCTTCAGCATTTAAAATATATTGACATTGACATTTTATTTTAGCATTTTTCTTAATGTGCGTAATAGGTTTCCCGCCCTAAATTGTGGGACATCCAATAAGGTACACAGCTAAATATTTATGGAAAATATCTGCTATAACAAGGGGTATGCAGAACCTGTGCATTGTGTGCACTACATTTTTAGTCAATTGCTCTAGTGTATGCCTCCATTAGTCTAAAAAGCCACCTACTAATGGATAGAATGTTTTTTAAAGGTGTCTGCCAGCTTGTAAAGTTGATTGTAACAACTGGTGATGGACTTGTTTTTGTACAGGAATTCGGAGTAGATGGCAACTGACAGTTTTGGAGAGAACTGTGTATTTTTTTGGTTGAGAATTGATGATGATTTTGAAAGGGTCTGATAGTATTTTGGACTTGAAAGGAGACTGTTTTGGATAGGAATAAGATTCCTTCTCCATAGGGACTGATGGTGATTTCAATAGGATTTGACAGTGTTTTGGACAGGAATAAATAAATAAATTGTTACTTAGCTGATGCTTTCTATCCAAATTGACTTACAGTTAATTAGACTGAGTAGGGGACAATCCACCCTGGAAAAATGTGAGGTTAAGGGCCTTGCTCAAGAGCCCAACAGCTGTGTGGATTTTATCGTGGCCACATGGTAAACCACCAACCTTCCGGGTCATCTACCTTCGCCACTAGGCTACAGGCTGCCCCGGCACTTATATTTAGGGTGGAATTGGTAGTGAATTGTAATACATTAGGATTTGAAAGTGTGTCCATTTTAGGATATGATTTCCAGTAATAGTGCAGTGGATAAGAAACATTTTTTCTGATGCAACCCCAAATTAACAAATGTACTTGACCCCAACATCCCAACATGGCTGTGACCATACATACCATGGCCTCTCATGCATTACACTTTGTTGTAGTTCAATCAGTGGGATGCTCAGCATGTAGTAGCCTACAAGCTCATATTTTAAAGCAGGAGTGTCAATCTCCAGTCCTGGAGGGCAGCAGTGTAAGCTGGTATTTCTGCTTTCCTTTCAATCAGCAGCCAATTAAGGCCTTGATAACAAGGTGGATGGACTCTTTATCCAATTCATCTCTCTTGCTGAAACACCAAAAACCAGCAGACACTGCGGCCCTCCAGGACTGGAGTTTGACACCCCTGTTTTAAAGAGACACAAAATTCTAATTATGCTTCTTCTTTCTCTCCAAAAAAATCTGAAGACCCCATCCTCAAATTAGGCAACCCCAGGGTCCCGACCCACAGTTTTGGAGCCACTGAGATGGAGGTTCTGTTTAGCGGGAGTGAAAGCGTTACCTGGCACTTGATGCCGGCCATGCTGCAGGCGCAGGTCTCCGGGTCGCAGAAGATCCGGCAGTCGCAGCCGCAGTCCTCTCGCGACACGCGGATGGCGCGCAGCTCGTGCTTCTCCTCCACGTCGATCTTCTTCACGCCCGACGCCCTCAGCAGGGCCCTCCGCTTCTTGGTGGTGAGCGGCTGCAGGAAGAAGTACTCGTCCACCTCCGTGTTGTCCAGGTCGATGTCGTCGTCCGAGATGTCCTCCACCGTCAGCGCGTTGGCCTCCTCCGACTCCACCGTGCCGTTCTTTGTCAGCTGCGAACGGAACATCGAATTTGCGTCGGTAAGAAGGGAAGTGAGTGAATCAAGTCGAGCAAATCAAGCCTCTGCATATTAGGTCTTATTACGCATATTACCCTGGAAATTACTCAACCTGGAGGATTCTCCTGCGCTATTTGTTGATTTGCAGGAGATTTCTGACCACTCGCGGGTATCAGAGAGCAGGAGACAAATTCCAGGCCTTCTGGAAGAGGTGGGATGCCTGCACCATCAGATGTAGCCTATGCTAATATGACATGCAGGTGGGGGCTATTTACTCTTTGGTGGTGGTGTTAAACTGCCAATCTATGACCTTTGCATATGAACAAATATTGAATATTCATACATGAATATGTTTCAGACATATTCCCACTGGCATTTCCCTAGAAATGACAATTGAGACCCTTAATTTCTATCAATTAAAATCTTTAGCACTGTATGTAAATGTACACAAGGAAAGCACAGAAGCCTAAGAAAGAAACAAGCATTGTGAGTGCAGAAAGTGCTTAGTTTGCGCGGCACAAACTTCCTGCAGTAATCCTGCAGTAAACCGCCATAAACACAAGACCCTGCTGATGAAACAACTCAAGCTATGTTTTGAAACAGCTGGTAGCTGGTTGACCAGTCAGACCAGCTCCATACTCAACATAGTTTGACCAGCTCAAGCTATGTTTTGAAACAGTTGGGAGCTGGCAATTCCAGCTGGTCATAGCTGGATTTTACACCAGGTGTCTTTGTTTGCAGTAACTTTACAACAATGAAAATGTACAAGGACGAAAGAACAAGCAGTAAAGTAACCGAAAAAAGGAAACCACACCAACAATCAGAAGAAGGAAACTTATGAAGCTGTATTTCGCAGGGAACTACGGGAATAGTGTAAGCAAAACCGAGGAAATCGTAGATTTCTCCCACCTTCAGTTTTATGGAGTTGAGTTTCTCCTCCTTCAGGTGGTCTTTGAGCATGTCCCGGTGGATCCGCTCCTGCTCCTGGGCGAACTCCCCCAGGGTGTACTGCCGGATGCAGCTGTGCCTGCTGGCCATGCCCAGTGTGCTGCCCCCCTGACTGGGCACGCTGGTGAAGCCCTGCCTCCGGCTGAAGTAGTACACCGTCACGTTCTCAAAGTGCACGTTCCTGGTCCTCATCCGCTTCTCGCGCTTCAGTATGGAGGAGGCTGGGGGAGGAGGGGAGGGGGTTATGGAAATGAACAGATTTCCCCTTTTCCTCATCCCTGTTTATGCATAACCACGGGGAGTATTTCAAGCAGGAGTACTGAGTCAGCTGGGTGACTGCTTTGAGTAAAACTCGGAACCCTCCTAATTCTGGAACATGGACTGAAGTAAAAAGAGTCGTTCCTGGTTTTATTCAGCGCAGATATACCCCCCAGCTTCTAAGATGTTGTATTTTGAAAGAACATTTGAAAGGAAGTCTACACAATGGAATGATGCCCTGCAGTTTTACACTTCTTTGTTCAAATCTCATCCTTACATCTGTTTTACTAAAGTCCCCACTCAGGCTGTTTTCTTAACTTGCTTGGCGTGTCCGACCAAATGCTTTCCCTGGGATTAATGTTTTCATTAAGTAGCCATGTCTGCCCAATTACAAAGGTATAATATGAGCTGGAATGACTCTGTTAGCCAGGTTACAGGAGCAGGGCAAACAGAAGACTCTCAGAAGTAGTGTCAGCCCACCATGCGTATGAGAGGGTGTTGGTCATTTACAAGAGACTGCATGGCTAAAACAGATTTGGAAATACAACTCCAAACTGGGAACAAATACACTTTTTCAAAAGTCTCATAAACAGATGTCAGATAAACAACAGCGTAAACCACCTGATCCAAATTGCTGCAAGCAACTGAATAAAACATTCACCTGTTCACCTGTGGGCATAGGGTGATTCAGTTTGCAGGCAATACAGGAAAGAGGTTACAAAGAGTTGACACAGTCCTTAGGGTGGCTAAAATACTAAAATTCTCCATGTGGCCAGGGGCTCCATTCCCCTCTATGGCACCTTCTGAACTGCATTACTATCTGTTCCCTTTGCTTTCCCTCGGTCTGAATAAAGTGAAAACATACACTCACTGAATTCTTAATTAGGAACACCTGTACATCTACTTATTCATGCGATTATCTAATCCGCCAATTGTGTGGCAGCAGTTCAATGCATAAAACTATACAGATACAGGTCAGGAGCTTCAGTTAATGTTCACATCTACCATCATGATGGGGAAAAAATATGATCTGAGTGACCGTGGAATTATTGTTGATGCCAGACAGGGTGGTATCTGAGAAACTTGTGTATTTGGCAGCCACTTGTTCAGATGAAAATTACTGGCACTGCCATGTGTGGATGGTACTAACACCTTAAAATGGCAGTTGGTTGTGTGAAGCGAGAAGCAACTAGCTATGTTACTATGACAATGTTCTTTGTACACTGTGTGAAAGTGACTAGTGCTGTTGGATCCTAGAGTCATTGGCTATAAACCCTGTGTTGTCTTCATATTATGCATGCATATAAACCCTGTGTCAAAAATGACCCACCCTTGCTGGACCCCTGTGATAAACCTCTTAATTGAATTTTGAACCCTAAATCTATCTTTTTCATGTGGAGACCTGACTTGTAAAATGTAATTTAAAAAAAAAAGGAATCAATAACAATCAACGTAAGTATAAATCATGAAATGTAGACTATTAGGTGGAATATCCCTTTAAAGTAAGAATGGAATGTTGCCATGACATTAGTCTGGAAAGTATGGTTAATTGGCGAATGTTCCCTGAAAAAGCAGCACCAGACACAAACCCAAGGGAAACACCTACACAGCGAGTCTTGAGAACCGTCCAACTCCCAACTCAAAACTGTTGCCTTTTATGTAAAATAATTTAGCCTTAAACTGTCACCTGCTCTGTTGTCAGCTGAAAAAAATGCAAAACTTTTTTTGACAGAACTTATTCTGTAAGAACAAACACATGCTGTGTAGTATAGAGTTCAGAATCAGTGGATGAAGATTTGAAGTCCTAGTAGTTTTGATTAAAATATTAAATATGAATATCAGACAGTACAAACTAGGCTAATAAATAAAATGTGAGCAAAGCATAAGTTTGTGAGTCATGAGTTTGTGCTTAGCAAATATATTAATAATACAACAGACAAAGATGTTGTAGCCTGACGACAGCATTATTTGGTTGCAGTTTAAGGCCTGGGGACCCAGTAATAGCCCTACGCTATATCAGGGTGATACTAATTCCCTCGTGCCCGGCTGCCATTACCAGTAAGAGCTGGATCCGACCAAGAAGGCCCTGGGAACCTCTGGAGGAGTGCTCCAGTTCCCAGCAATCCACCCCCAGAGAGCTGTGCTGTCACCCAGGACAGCGTAAGCCAGAGGGACAACTTGGGGCATGTCAACCAGGGCTCAAAGATCAAAGTGGCGTATGCGGGGGGGGAAAAGGCACTTCATTAAAAGAGACAGGGCCTTTTTGTCTTTGGTGAAATGAACTGCACTCCCATTAATGTGTGGGGGGTGTCACGTCACTTGACTGAGACTTTAGAGAACCCAACCACTTTTATGTAGTAGGTCTTCCACAGAAGGCCAATTTGCAGAATAGATAAATGCTGTTCAAAGGTTTCCCTTTGTACTATGGTGACTTTCCAGAGCGAGGCTGCCTTCAATAATTTCACTCCACAGAAGAAGTGTTTCACATGAATCGCTGCTGGGAGTGTGTTCTGCATTATAATGACACGTTTCATACAACCACAATTCCCTATTGTACAAAAATGTTATTACTGCAAATTTAAGGATTTTGACAGAAATCCAACTCCAATCTAATTTGGGGCATAATAATAATATTTATATAATTATAATTATTATAATAATAATACCAGGGTATAGTTTCAGAAGACTATAATTGCATGTAAAATTACACATACAGTATAACTAGAAAATATGACGAGTATGTATGTTTTGATGGGTGTTCAATTGTATGGTAAAATATCTAATAGATTATCCTTACAGAAGGATCATTATGTCATAGAAAAGAACAAACTTTCCAACTGTCCAACTGTGCAAGGTCCACATCTGACCATGCAGTTATACACAGTTACTACCGGTAGTCATCTATTACTGCAGGTTATAAACACATGGTCATGCTCATCCACATTTGAACTGGACCAACAGCAACAGAAAATGATTAAAGATGGAATCCATTTTGGTCAGGTAATATGTCCATAGAAAATGAATGGGTCTCATTCAGTATCAAGGCATAGTTCATTTTCTGGAATTTGTGAGCCTCTGGAAATATAATCCTGCAGAATAAGCTGTACTGGAGTTACTTATGGTGTAAATTTCTATTTGGATCACAAACCCCTACACCAGCCATTGCAAAGCTGACTGATCATCAGAAATGTCCACAAACCTGTATGGGTCAGTGGAAAACAGGTAATGATACATTAAAAAATAAATAAAGTGAACTATGCCTTTAAGGGAAGAGGGCGACTCACGGGGGAAGTGGCTCGAGGCAGAGGGGTTGACACTGTCACTGCTGTCCCCGCTCTCGCTGCTGGAGACCTCGTCGTCCGACTCCCGCAAGGACGAGCACGGAGAGGAACCATCCACCTCCTCGAACTTCCTCTTTAGTATTCCACTCATGGCGATGGGCTGCACCTGTTACCCAAGGAATAAGGGACGCCTTGTTTAGTACGCTACCCGTCGCGCGACCGCAGAAATCCTCAGTGCAGTCAATTAGCGTGTCTGTGGGAGACACGCTCTCCCCGCTCTGCTTTTCCTCACACGAGCGATCGCTGCACAGAGCACTACGTGGAAGAAGCCAGAATGTTAATTGCAACCTTTTCGCTCGCAGGATGTCCGTTCATTTATCTTTGATCCAGTGACCTATGAAAAACCTCAGTCGGCCTGGTTACCTTTACGTACCCCATTATGACATTTTTAAAAAGACACTCTGATACAGATACCACGTTAATTTATATGGCCACAGTATCCCACATAGACTGCTTTACATTTATGGCGACACTGAAAAACTCCCGTACCTGCATCTTAACATTTGCATATCGAATGTAACATTTAGGGAAAGACAAGGGAAGATGACCCCAACGCTCTTTAATTTTCTTCCAGACCAATCGAGTGCATCAAATGCTTATTGAGCTGTATGTTAACAGTTATTTTTAAAACGGGCATAAGGGGTTCATAGGACGTTTATTTAAATATTTTTATTTAAAACGCTGTATTTAGTGTTGTAAGCATATATACAATAAGACTGACATATGCAAAAATGTATCTGTTTATATGTAAAATACATATGCATATATATTTAAAATGTAAATGATAAAATCGGTAGAAATCAGATGGCAATGGGAGCAACCTGCCCCCTACTTTTACTCCAGATAAGAAGGCATCTTGCTCCAATTGTTGCGCAAAAAGCCCCATTACATTATTTTTATTTTATTTTTGCTATAAATGCTCAGTATTACAATTGATCTTCCTTGAAGTATAATAGTGTAAGTATAAACATTATGTAAATATGAAAAATGTTAATATTTTATATAAACTGATATCCAAGGTGTTAATTTAACAGTAAATGAGCATTTTTCTTCAGGCGGTGCCCTTATTTTGATACAGCAAAACAGCTACTATTACTATACAGAATATATATCTAAGAAATTACAGAGGATTATTCAGCCCAGAATGAAAATGGAAAAAGAAAATAGGTATGGAGGATTATCCAGGCCCAAATGAAAACTGAAAAAGCAAGCAAGGTGGATCTCACACAGGTTGGAAGCAGTGGCACTCCAAGAACACCAGGGGGAGCTCTGGTTGGGATATCACATAGGGAATGTTCAATTTGACACAAGACTCCAATTACATAGGCAATTGTATAGGTTTTAACGAATGAGATGAAGAAGAAACTGAGCATTTCACTGTGATATTTCACGTCTGTGTCACATATGCATCTTTCAAAAAGCATGTGTGGAAGAATTGGCTGTTCTATTATTATGTATTACATTATATGGTAAATGGTTGGCATTTATATAGCGCCTTTATCCAAAGCGCTGTACAACTGATGCTTCTCATTCACCCATTCACACACCGACGGCGATTGGCTGCCATGCAAGGCGCTGACCAGCTCGTCAGGAGCATTTGGGGGTTAGGTGTCTTGCTCAGGGACACTTCGACACAGCCCGGGCGGGGGATCGAACCGGCAACCCTCTGACTGCCAGACGACTGCTCTTACTGCCTGAGCCATGTCGCCCCATTATATGGTTAAGGTACATGGCTGGAACATGCAAGGTCAGTGGTTCGATCCCAGGTGTAGCCACAATAAGATCCACACAGCCATTGGGCCCTTGAGCAAGGCCCTTAACCCTGTATTGCTCCAGGAGAGGATTGTCTCCTGCTTTGATCAACCTTACGTCGCTCTGCCAAATGCCATTAATGTAATGTAATGTAATGTATTATATCTTTTGGTATAACCTGTTTTTATTATTCTCATATACTAAGTCTTTTGTATAAGCATATCCTCCTGTATAAGTAACCAGAATGATATTCTTGAATATAACAAGCTTAATGTAACTGCAAGTAGGGGGCTGAGATTAGAGAAAATGAGTGGCATGCATGAAGGCCAGAGTTCTGAGAAAGACACGCAGTTAGGACAGAAATTCTTGATCCATTGTTGAAGAATATATTGTGGAGGGAAGCAGAGAGAGCAGCTAGGGAGTAATCGATGAATTAGAGTCAAGGGCAGGTTACCGGGAAGGAGCCCGGCAGTAGATAATGTCAAGGCCTCAACAAGAACTGTCTTGATTAGAGTGCATCCAGGCATGAGGTGTTCATGCAGAAGTTGACCAAATATGTAAGACGAAGAAGTGTTTCACCTGTAAGAAGCTGTGTGTTATCTGAAAACCTCTGAGTTCATTGTGGTATGCCATCTCTGTCGGTCGTAACATGCTGTATAAGTGCTCCTGCAGTGAATCTGTAATAAAGTACTTCTTGAGAGATCATTCTTGCTTTCAGTTTAAGTTTGTTTGGAATCAATATATTCAAATTCAATAACACCCGACTGAAACTATTGAGCGGGAGCAGTTGGCCTCAACACATGGTATCTGAGAATGGATAACATACAAGCTTGCTTTCGAAAATCAAAGGGTCAAAACATGGAAAACATCATACCATACCTAAACTTCATTCATAATGTAAGAGATCTGCGATTTCACAATCAGCCAAAATGAGTTAGAAAATCATTTCAGCTTCATTTCAAAAGCATGCACATTTCACACAGATAGACTGTGACTGGGGAAAAATGATGCTGGGCCAATCAATCAAGGAGTACTTTGAAATTGTGTGATGAATGATGATCGGCCTATTGGTCAGAAATAAACAAAAATGAAACAAATTGTAGCGTGGATGTCACGATTAAGTTACATTTTAGGGTGAGCAAATATTTGTATAATTTTGTCCTGCCCAACAGGTTTTTTCTTAAAGAATGATGACGCCGTCCATGTCAATGAGTTGGGCTTGCCGCTCTTGTTCTTTTGCGTGACATAAGCTACCTGATGGTACAGGATTAAAGGTATTAAAACATGCAGTGACAGGGATTAAGCAGAATACCTCTGGTCCTAGATCAACATTTGATTTTGGCTGACACTGTATCACTCATACACATACACATACACACCCACACACACGCACATACACACACACACATGAACATGGACATGGACATGGACAAGTGCTCACAGCACATCTGAAAACAGCGCCTTCATTCAATTATAACTGAAATGAATTTTGACTGAAAATCTGGTTGCCTCTACCACAAGCCTGTAGGTGGATTTTTCCAGCAGAATAATGAGTAATAATGAGTAAAGTATACCTCAAAATCCACACAATTGATTACGAGAACCAACTGTTACAGTCTAATACATATATCCCAGACCGTTGTAACGAGATAATCAACATTATTCGCTTCACCTGTGAGTGGTTATAATGTTTTGGCTCATCGGTGTATGTATGCATGTGATAGCCTTGTATCCAATAAAAGGTTGATACATCATAATGGGACCGGAGCCAGAAACAGGCTGGATGCAGCCAGCATCAAGGATGCAGCCAGTGTCGTTACTCCTGCCAGTGTTCCAAGAGACAACCATGAAGGCCAAGTGATCCAGGTGTTAGCCAGGAAATGTGAGTGGACTGTCTAGCAGCATTAGATTTTGAGTGCTGGCTCAAAATAATGACACTGTCATGAGCTAGCTGCTAGCTAAATCTAGCTTCCTAGCTTCTAGTGGTCAGTGTTCCAGGATACAGCCATGAAGACAGGACATCAACACTGTTGGTCAGGGGCTGCTAGTGGGTTGACTAGCAACATTATCCCCACTAGCTAGCTAGCAAGCTATAGATTCTTACTTGGAGGTGTTCCTAATTAGCTAACATAGCTAATTAGCATGCTAGTTAGTTAATATTACAAAATGTTGTTGTCTTCTCATGCATATTCTGTATATTAGTGTTGTTACTTGCATACTTATTAAGTGGCTTACTTCCTCTCTGCATACATTTCTGCATGCTACTCCACCTACTGCGAGACATTCCATTCTAACTTTATAATATTCACCTTGGCACAAAGTAGTGTGCTGGCATGAAGATTTACGTGATTTAAGGTGAACTCATGCCCCTCACCCCATTTGGTACATTGGAGATCTGGTACACTACTTACTTTTCTGGCATGTTGAATTTTGCGAACAAAACTAAAAAGACAGCTGCTCCAGAATGACAGGACCAATGTGCACAAAATATGCATGCAGCATCTATGGCCCAAGCTCTACATAGTTTTTTGCTCAAACAATATGGCTGCTACGATGACAAATGCTGTTTCCTTTTGAGTATATACCCCTTTCTTTTGTTTGATCTTTGTAGTTAGACTAACAGACCAACGTAGCATACTTTGTTGTCAGGGCTATCACCAGGGGAGTGAAAGGTGGTGACAATTCTAGGGCCCCACAGCCTGGAGGGGCCCACAGCTGAAGAGAGCCCACAAAAATACCAGTAGGATGGGGGGCCCAGAGCAACATTCTTTCAGAGGGCCCAGAATTTCTATAGCTATGCCCCTGCTTGCCATGATGTAGGCCTAGTCATGTGCTTTGTAAAATGCTCAAATTCTTCATCACCTCATACATGGAGTCTTGTGTCAAGCTTTAATCCCCAAATACCATCCTGACTCATTTATTTGAAAGGAGGGCCACACCCAATCATTAACATACAGCTTTAAAATCCATCCATCCATCCATTATCTGAACCCGCTTATCCTGAACAGGGTCGCAGGGTGGCTGGAGCCTATCCCAGCATACATTGGGCGAAAGGCAGGAATACACCCTGGACAGGTCGCCAGTCCATCGCAGGGCACACACACCATTCACTCACACACTCATACCTACGGGCAATTTAGACTCTCCAATCAGCCTAACATGCATGTCTTTGGACTGTGGGAGGAAGCCGGAGTACCTGGAGGAAACCCACGCGAACACGGGGAGAACATGCAAACTCCACACAGAGAGGCCCCGGCCGACGGGGATTCGAACCCAGGACCTCCTTGCTGTGAGGTGGCAGTGCTACCCACTGCACCATCCATGCCGCCCCCAGCTTTAAAATTAAAAAGGATAATAAGAAAGAAAATGCAAATAACACATTTTCAATTTTATATTTCAGTTATTTTTGGCTGAACTACCCTGCATGGTCTGGATAATCCTCAATAAGAAATGGTCCTCTAGCTTAAAAAATAACATTCTAGTAACCGCCATTGAAGTCACATGTGGTTATAGATACGCGTCCATGTGCCGTGCGTGTGCATTCTGGATTAAACGCATATCAATATGAATAATTCATTTATCAACTCCTACAAGGTCATTGAATGCAGGACGTCCCCTGGGGGGACTTGAGCTTCAGACTTGTCACCAGCATGAATGAAGAAAAAAGTTTACACATGGATACATAGCTGAATATGAATGATCGGGATATGTCTTTAATAAAAACATGCATTTTCAAACGGACTCAGAAATAAACAAGTGTGAGCCTGTGGGCTGTTTGAACTGACATGGACCCAGAATGCAGATGTTGCAGTGTTGCCTTACTGATTTATCAGGAGAGCAGGTTGTCTGAGTTAGAAATGAAGGCATGTGGGTTTTGAAAAAAACCTGTTTCCGTGGCTCTCGCTTGCGTTTCATCTAATTCGCTTGCGGTTTTCAGCGCTATGTTCAGTCAGCAGCAGTTCGTAGGAAGTGAACATCTGAAGAAGTCTCGGGCAAGACTTCAATTTCATATGTATGTGGCAAGCTGGAACGCTTCTATCTGTCTGAGGTCTTGAGTAAAAATGATGTCAGCTGATTTATGACAGGTAAACATTTCTTATTCAGATACAGTGGGGTGCAAAACATTTGGGCACCCCTTTAAATGTGTTACAATGAATCTGTATGTGATCAAAAGCAAAGCTGAACTCCAAATGGTACAGAGTTAAACATGAGACCTTTCTGCAAATTTGAAAGCAAGATTGCTTTTTATTTTAATTTGTTAGTGTTTATAAATTATATTAAAAAAAGGAAAAGGGCCCTGTGCAAAGGTTTGGGAACCCTTTTGGATTAAAGCTGTTAGTTTTAAAAAAGAGGCTCAGACCCAGGTGATTTACTTGTTAGGGCTTCAATGAGTCAGGTGAGTATAATTCCAGGGCTGAACTTTTTATACTGAAATAACTCCATGCCATCTAAAGTATCCAACTGCAGGGGCTGTTCTCTCTGGTGTCAACAACCATGGGTGTTAACAACCAGTTGTCCAATGATTTCAGAATGAAGATGGTTAATTTCCACCAAGCAGGAAAATACTACTAAAACTCTCTCAATGTTTCAGACTACCTATTTCCACTGTCAGTAACATTAGAAAATAAAAGATAAATGGAACAGTTGAAGTCAAGGCCAGGTCTGGAAGAACATGAAATATTTTTTTAATGGCCCAAGACCTGTGAAAAATGCTCAGAAGAACCCACAGATAGCTGTAAGAGTAGCAAACACTTACACACAGGTCTAGCTGTTCACAGGACAACAATACAACATACTTTAAACAACAAAGACCTACAGAGTTTCCAGAAAGAACGACCTCAACACAAAATTAAGTGTCTGAAGTATGTAAAAGAAAACATTGAGAAGCCTGAAGCCTTTTGAAATAATGCTTTGAACTGACTAAACCAACATTTAACTTTTTGGCCACCACCAAAGAAGGTATGTTTGGGTGAAGCCTTTGTAGAGAAGAACACCTTGCCAACTGTGAAGCATGGAGGTGGATTCATTATGCTTTGGGGTTGTGAGGCAACATACCCCGAAATCAACCATGAAGTACCTCCAGACAGATGAAGATGTTGGAATGGCCACCACAGTCCCCAGACTTGAATATTATTGAAAATCTGTGGACAGATCTCATACATGCCGTACATGCAAGAATATTTCTGAGCTTGTGATGTTCTGCCAGGAAGAATTGGACAAAATTCCAAAAGCAAGAATTGAAAGACTCTTAGCTGGCTACAGGAAGTGTTTACAAGCTATTATAGTTGCCTGAGGAGTTACAAGTTACAAAGTATTAACTCCCAAACTTTTGCACAGGGCCTTTTTCCTTTTTTATTATTTTGAAAGTAATCATGCTTTGAAGAAAATTTGAAGAAATGTCACATATTTAACATTGTACCACTTAGAGGTAGTTTTGCTTCTGTTCACTTAGATATTAATTGCAAAAGGCTTATGCTGTTCATATATGTATGAATTCAGGAATTTCCATCATGTATATTATAAATGCATAATATTCCTATCAAAACTCTATGTCATTATTTTAACTTGAGGGCACATTTTGGCACATATTACATAACATTACAATCTGTTGACAGATCTTATCCAGAGCAGTCTCAGGAATACAAAAGTATGTTCTCACTAAGAAGGCAATGGAGATCTTTATGTCAACAATGAGTGTGAAGTCACCCGAACGAACCAAAGCACTGCCAGTTAAACCAAAGCCCAAATCATATGCCATTCATATATAATTACAGCACATGACTGTTATTAACGTTTAAATGTAATCACAACACTTCACTTGACTCACTTCAAATTTCAACCGTTTCCATCAGACATATCCAAAGCTTTGAGCTTTAGTGGGCCATTTGAGTATCTCGCACATAATCCATGGGCCAAAATATTAAAATTGTAAGGTGTAACAGGTTATTCCTCACTACCATGTGAACTATGCACACACAGAGATACTGTATATAGGCTTATTTGGCATTTGAGTGATCTTTTTCTCCATTGACGTCACTTTTTGAGATGATTCATTCCTAATGACTCATTTTGCTGGCCATACCAAAGGGCTTGTTCAGCCACGTTAGGCCTCCGGACTATAAATTCGGGGCTCTGGTTTAGATTAACAAATAAATATGACATGCAGAGATCTGTAGACACATTGACAGTAGGTACTTTTGTTCCTGAATCAGAGCACCTCAAGGTGATGTAAAGCAGAGAGTCACATAACGTGCGTTAAGCCGGCTTCAGCGGAATCCGCCAAAAGCGCTTGTTTCTGAGTTCCGTTCAGGGGATACAGTTTCAGCCAGGGCGGATTTTTGCTATCGGCCCATAACAGACGCCAGCGTTGTTTCAGAGTGCCTGCCGGAACCCGTTGTTCTGCCAGTGCTTCTGCTGGAAGAGGGACTGAACTCCTGGTTCCACCATCACGCACAGACATACAGTAGTACCGCTTGAAACAAGGGGGGGGGGGGGGGGGGGTTCGTAAGCACAGCACACAATGAGCTCTCCACCCATTGATCTTCCATTAGAAGCAAGCAAGGGGAAAGCTGGCAGAATTAGACTCAGCACCAGCATATGCTCGGTAAATTTTCCAAGAACTTTTCAAATGAACTTCAGAAATGCTCAATTGGTTTTTATCTCGCAATGTGACTTTTGTTGTATGGTTCATTGTGAGCTGCTAGTAATTTTAAGACAACAGCTCTCAACGGGAAGGCACATCCTGCCTGCAGCCTTCTGCAGAAATGGGATAAGTGCACTGGTGAATAATTGGCAAATCGATGCAGCGTTCATTAGGCCGAAGTACACTGGTAGAGAAGCTCTTCAATCACAGCTGATATATGTTCTTTCTGTTTAAATTGCCAGGCCGTGGTCTTAAAGGTACAATGCCATATTAAAATAAAGCAAGTATCATCAAATAATAGCTAGAAAATATATTTTAAGTACTACAAATAGTACCACAGAATACTGTGGCCACTGTTTTAAGTTAGTCTGTTCTACTGTATGGTGACAGGGGGCACAATATGGTAAATGCTATAACTTAGATTTCTTTATTTAGTGGCGTAGTAGGCGATCAAGAAAATGGCTGTGCTAGAGTTAATGGTGTTTGTGCTGTTGATGATTTTATAATGGCAAACTGAAATCCACCATTTTCTGTTCACACTAAGAACATGGAATGCACCTTTTTGTTTTTGTTTGCAGTAAGCAGCTGACCTGGAGTAACTTCTGACTCCCTGACATTGGCCCCTGCAGGGGCCCTCAAGCAATCATCTAAAAGTGTCTCTTTAATCTTGGTCGCGAGGATCCACATTTTTGTTCTGCCTAGTTTTAATTAAATACATTTAATTTTTTTATTTTTTATTAATTAACTGTGAAGTGAAATATTCTATGTATGAAGCAGACGCATCTAAACAGTTTTAGGCCTGTGTGATAAAAATGTGCTGTTGGAGATACAGTATATTTTAAGTGTATCTGTATTGTACAACAAATGTTAGACCTATTAATAGCTAGTTACTCAGCAAACTTGTTACAGATGTACTAATGAGGTTGTGTAGTTGCTAAATGATTGTTTCAGCCAAAATCATTGTATTGAACTAAAAATTTAACTGAACAAATTTGTTAAAGGGACAAAATGAATAGAAATATATTAAAAGATACTTGTATGCTAATATTCTTTCACACAGGTACAATATCACCATTTCATCACATCACACATTTGCCACAAAGACTGACACAGCCAACATGAAAAACAGTTTCACTTGGACACAGTTTGTTCCATTTCCTTGAAAATTGGCACAGCAATTCTATTCATTAAAAAAAACCTTGCTGTGGGAGACAATGATCCTCAATATCAAACCTCAAAGTGGTTTCCATGGAGACTCTGGTACACATGCACCATTAAAAATGTGCTATTAGAAATGAATTACCATGTATAGGTGCACTAGAGAAACCTAAATAAAATTCAGTGTTTGAATAAAAGATTCAAAGGAGCATTCTCGCAGCACGTATAAGTATAATGATTATAATATTATAATGAACTTGTCACCCCTTTGTGAATTAGTTGTGAAACTAGAGCGGCCTAATTAATTAATATTTAAATATTGATTAATCTCTCATGGTGGGCGATCAGAGCTTTTGAGGTCTGTAACTTGCATGCCCACATAAACCGCGGTCCTATTTATGGAACCAAAAAGTTAATTACTCCGCTGAAAAGGTTTAGAAGCTAAGACGCAGCAAGGTAGAATCTGTCAATTTCAATATATGGTGAAGTGCCTTTGCATTTCTCGCAGTATTTAAACTGCCCAGCCTGTGTGCATTAACCAGCAGAGGTCAGGCCTTGTCACAGGCCAATCGGAGTACATGCACATGCAGTACGGTAGATAATGACGGCCGCTTCAGGATGTAGAAGGGAGTCAGAGAGAGAGAGAAAGAGAGAAAGAGAGAGAGAGGAAGGAGATAGATAGGGAGAGGTGTGCAGTATTCCTGCAGATCAGAGTCCATGCGGCTTTCTTTGTCTCCCGGAATGTTCCGTCCTCGCTAATCACAAGGAAGCACAACCACGGCGCAAAAAAATTATAATGCAGCAAAGCCCCATCCCTTAAAAAGCCCCTCCCTGGATGTGTGCCATGTAACACAGTGCAGGGCTGTACACAAACTACCAAATTCCATCAATTCACCGCCCACCCCTGCTCTGAGCCACATCACATTTACCAAAGAAAATACATTTCATCCTCCTGACTCACGACTGCTGTAGACAGAGACCCATTAGCCTTATACTGCAGAACCGCTAAGGCATTGTGTGACAGTGAGATCCCACATCCCTCGTAACGCACTGCTTTAGCAGTGTTTTAGCGGCAAGTCATGACATTATCATTTGTGCACAGGGTGGCTAAATAATAGTGCCCTTTGAGCTGGCGCTGAAAGCAGTGACTAACCTGTTTCCACCGATAGATTCCAGCCCCTCAGCCTTCTCCTCAGAATAACGATGGGAAAAAAAATGTAAATGAAGCAATTCAGAAAGATATGAAGCGTATTAATTTAAGGGATCCCATGTTGATTGCCAGCCCTAATGCTCTGGGACATAGAGAGAGAGAGAGAGAGACCTGTGAATTTCCCAGACCCGCTCTCGTGCCGGTACCATATGCTTTATTGTTTAGTGACTCCCTCCCTCCCACCCTCCCTCTCCCCCTCCCCTCTCTCTCTGTCTCTCTCTCTCTCTCTCTCTCTCTCTCACACACACACTCTCTCGCTCCCCCACCGACCCCCCCTCCACCACACAAAGACTCATTAAGTACTGCTGGCTGAGGTGCAGGAGCTGAGGCAGCCCACCAGATCACATGGGCAGGGCGTCTGAGCGAGAGCCAGGCATGCCTGCACTCCAGCTGTCTGCTGATATTTCCACCAGCCAGAACTGGGAGGGGGGAGGGGGCCGAGAGAGAGAGAGACAGTGAGAGAGAGAGAGAGAGAGAGAGAGAGAGAGGGGGGGGGGAGCGAGAGAGAGAGAGAGAGAGAGAGTGCAAGAGAGAGAGACAGTGAGAGAAAGAGAGAGAGAGTGCAAGAGAGAGAGAGAGAGACAGTGAGAGAAAGAGAGACAGGGAGAGAAAGAGAGAGAGACAGTGAGCGAAAGAGAGAGAGAGAAAGACAGTGGGAGAGAGGGGGAATGAGAGAGAGAGGGAGGGAGAGAAAGAGCAGAGAGAGAGAGAAAGACTGAGAGAGAGTGGGAGAGAGGGAGAGAGGGAGAGAGAGGGAGGGAGAGAAAGAGAGCAGAGAGAGAGGGGCTAGACTGAATCTGAGGCTAAAATGTGAGAGGAACTTTTGGGTTTGGCAGTGAGGCAAGAGAGGGAGAGAGACCCCTAACTTCCACCAGTTAGTATACTGTACATTATTGTTTTTATTATATAAAGTACAATTTATGAATATAATATTTCAATTATAATCAGTATTAGCTTAATTATAATTATTAGTAACAGTAGTCATGTTATTGCTGCAAGAAAGAGTATACATTATGTCTGTTATCTTTTAATCTTCATATTTATTGTTGTTGTTATTACATTTATTGTTGTTGTTATTATAATGATTGATTACGCTTTGGCAATACGTATTGCAAAATATGTCATGCCAATAAAGCATTTTGAAATTAACCGAATTGAGAGGGATGGAGTCACGTGTACATTGACACAGACAAATAAATGTGCATCCTGCTTTGAGTTAGAAGACATCCCAGCTTCAGTTTTCAGGAGGACGCACTGCTGTGACTTCAGGTGCAATGTCTGAGGACAACACAGATTGAGTGAGGAGCACTGAGCACAAGGATACTTATAAAACAACATGTTAAACATTGCACATTTCTTGCATGAATAAGCCTAAGTATTAAGACCTCTTTCACTTCCGTTTTATTTATCTTGTATGATTGGATCTATCAAAGTATATTCATGGTTTCAAAAACTTGAGTGAAATATCTTTCTTTTTGATTTATGATTTATGTTCATATAATTGATATACTGTAGCTTTATATGGCAGGTATTACTGTGAACCATTCAGAGAAAACTTGCAGTCGGTGTTTCTTTGTGGCTTAATGTTAGTAACCTCAAATGCAAAGAGTGCTTGTCAGAATATAATATCTAAAGATTATGGGTTTTGATAATAATATGGTATGACAGTACGTATCCAGTTTGTGACATATTTCTCTATCTTTTCCCCTATCCGTAGACCTGTAATGTTTTCTTGCTTAGGGAGCTAGGAATAGTATTTGTTTTGGATTCAAGTACTTTTCTGTGGTCTATTGATCTTGCCTGGTGCACATGAGCCTGCAAGGAGGAGCAGATGGGCAGGGTTTACACTTTGGGGACTATTTCATTTGTTCCAATACACCAATGCACAGAGTGTGCGTGGTGATGTTTTCACTGTTTGGAATTTGAGTGAAAATCTAGACGAATACAAAGTGTGAGCCGACAGACATTCACAAAACCTTAAAAAGTAGAAAGACTTATCAGAAAGATCACACCTTCCTTTTCAAAGTCTAAACAAATACTTCTCTCCTTATGTTTCCTTTTGCATCAAAAGACCTAAGCAGAGTTCAGGGGAGAGTAATGTTCTCACTAATATAGATACTGAAACTTGAGAAGGGTGATGTCACTCCCTGACTTTCCAAACCTATCACGACTGAAACAGGAAGTGCAATTCCCCTGACACCCTCTCATAAAATGTAGCCCGAAATACATCCATACTGTACCTACAGTATTCATAAGCAGCAGGAAATTCACCCTTTCCAAATACTGTTTGTGTGTAATGCATTTTCCAATATTGTCAATGAAAGTATGATGCATTTAATTCTTTGTATGTGCCGTATCACTATTTATATTATAAATTACTGCAGTTAGCATTCTGAAATATTCATAATGGGTTATTTATATCAAAATAACCCATTAATAAAAGCTCTCCAACAACTATTTCACAGATTTTAATGTAGACGGGAGGTGTGTAAATTGTTGTTTTTTTGGCACTTCTTGGCCCACTTCAAGTAACCAGTAACATAATTTAAAAGATTTAGCCTATCAGTTTGACAGGAGGAACAGAAGAGACATGCCTAATTGCCCTCTGCTAGAAATCTTGGATTGATTGAATCTCTGGGTTCATTCCAGACGCTTATTATTCTCCCCCTTTTTCTACCCCTAGATCCACCCATTGGGAGAGGCCAGAAAAAGAAGTGACAGAGAAATTGAGAAAACATGAATTAGGCAAATGGAATGTCTTCGCCCCTTCAAACCTCAGTTCACATCCACGTAAGTTTCAGATGAGGCAGATGGGAAGAGGTGGATCCACAGGGAGGGGGGAAGATCACGCTTTCCGAAAAAATACTTTTTGTCGATATATTTTTGATGGGGACATTTAATCATAATAAAGCCCTTTTTTCATTGAGCTCTCTTGGATACCCTACTACACTAATAGCAACATTGAGTCAATATTCAGGTAGCTATTTTTACATAGTATTCATTGTTGTAGCTGGAAGAATGACTAAAGCAAATGAAGGTTAAGTACCTTGCTCAAGGGGACCACTGTAGTGCTCCACTTGAACATCAAACCTAAAAGTTCAGCTCGTTAAGCGCTATATCACCTTGGAGCAGGACAGCCATGATTAATGTAGATTAGAAGACTATGTAAACAACAGAAATGAGCACATATATCTAACGGAACATTCTGGAATTTTCTGGAAGCTTCGCTGAATATTTGATGTTGAAAAAGATTGCAATCTATTTGCCCCATATTACATTACATTACATACAGATATTACAAAATGCAACAAACATTTCAGCACCATGTGTTTTCTTCAGGGTTCTGAAACATGAAACGTTGGTTGCATTTTATGAAATAAATTTAGAAGGAAAGATAGTGGGTAATCTTATTTTGATATTTGTTTTCCATTCATCTCGTTAATTGTTGGGCATGTCTTCTCATTCACAAATTGTCAGCATTTCACAGAAAAGTTACACAAAAGGATAATTTATATATAATATTCATTAATTTTTTGTCTTGTAATCCAAATGTCTTTCCTTTTTCACTTGGTAGTACTTGTACTTCTGTAGCAAATTCATGTTAATCATTCAACACTAACTGTTTTTATTGCTAAACAGCGATTGCTGCCAGTGCTGCAAATTCAACATTCAATAATTCCCAGTTCTGTTCAGCAGAACCTTCTCAAACATGTTCCTATCCAAGTTTACACATTTTGCTGGATTTGGGTCAAAGACGTGACACGTGTTGAAAAATGCACTCGCGGGATGATAGATCCAGGCAGAAGTGCTGCTCTGCAGGTATGTTTAGAACATGTGCTGTGTCATCCAAAGTGCCTCGGCTGATGGGGCCATCTCATTCGCTGGCACTGCTCCCACACCACGCTGTGAAGGCCTGTATGTCATTTGTGATTCTGCGAGAGCGAATCACAGGCTGTTTGCATCTTAACGAGGTGTGCAGGACACGGGGTACATAGCGCTCTACGACACTTAGCTGCCTAGACACACCAGGTAGCTGGCGCAAATTGATTACATTACATTACCCATGCATGAGCTATGACTCTGGCCGCTTTCCTCTTTGAAGAATGAGATGTAGTTACACGTGTCAACAGTTTTCATTCATTCCGACTACTGCACCATGTTATTACTGGTGTCGATACCATTTAGGCTTTTTTCCTCGTGTCCTGTTGATTCTGGAATTTATTCAATTCCTGTTGCAACCAGAGTTTCGCTTTGAGTGCAGAGCAGAATGAAAATATTTGCTTCACAACTAAAACCAGGTTATGCCCTTTCTAATCCTTTGTTTTGTTTTCTGCACTACCCAGACACATCCAAACAACACAAATACACATCAACATTTACTGCTTTTATAAATAGGATTTCCATGCTCTGGTCTGGTGTCTGCCTCACATATGAGATGCTATCTAACACAAACACAGGATTCAAGGGAGGCTCATAGCCAACCAGTATTCCCTGGCTTACAGTTTTAAAGATCATGACTTCTAGCATAATGCAGTCAATCATTCTGCTTTCTCAATCGCTGAAACCCATCTGATGTATCCACTCAGCTGCTGTATGACCCCAGCTCCGTTACAATATCATTTATAGCTCCATATACGACACAGACGGCCAGAAGTCTGTCATAGTATTAGAAATACTGTCCACAAAACATGCCAAGAGACGAGCACTGACAGGGCCTGCAGGGAGAGGTCTGGAGTGCAGAGGGCTCGGGTAAGTCTGAGGAGATATTTCCCCATCCCTGAAGATGTCCAGGGCACTTTGAAGAAGAAAGGTCCTACAGAGGTAACGGATGCTTGTCCATGCTTTGACTGTTCACCTCGGCATGATAAATGAACATGGCGTCGAGTGGTTCCTGCAGTGAGCGGACCGCACTCCACCGCACCTCACATAGGTATGAGCCTCCACCCTAACGGTACTCTCGAATCCACTGTCCTCGACAGAAGCGTCCTTCTGAGTGGCGAGGTCCGGGCAGCCCACTCCAGCAGCGGGGTCTCCCCATGCAGAATGAAGCTTTTGGCATTAGGCCAAAGCTTCATGCAGTCTGCACAGCTCGTTTGAAGTGCTATAATTAGGTGTTTCACAGCATGGTGTCATTTTTGATGTACAACCTGCCTCGGAGTAACTTGAAGTGTATTATTTTTTTCTTCAGGCCACAAACCCTAAGTGCCCTCATACTAGCCATTTTAAAGTCTGCAGGTTTTAAAATGTCTCTAAGTATCTAAAGTATCCTTCATTGTACATAATTGTTTTGGGCCAGAAAAACATACACTTAAACTGAAATAATATTAGACACCACAGATACAGAAGTTGTGTCAAGGTGAGCAGATAACTAGTCAAATAATTAAGATAATTAGTTCATGAATCGGTTAATGGAATTAATCTACAGCATGTCCATTGAGATGAGATGAGTCATCTGGATTCGATGAGCTTCCAAACGTGACATGAATATGCACTACTTATTACTTACTATAGCCCCTGACTACCATCATCTGTAATGTTTGCGAGTAAAAAAAAATGACACAGCACAGCAAAATAGCACTGACTCCTGCCACCAATCATTCCCTCATGGCTTAACCAAAAGGCACCAGCACTGCCCATTTTATCTTCATGATCCTTTCAGATCATTGCCTCCGATGTATGTGATATGAATGAGCAGGAAAAGCATTTAGAGAAGTGTACTGGGCCCAAAATATTACAAAGCTATCTTCCGAGTGAGTAAAAATTAATTCATGTTTATTAATTTATCTACAAAAAATTGGCTTTGTACCTGTAACACTTTAGCGTTTGATTCAACTTATTTGCTGCTTAATACAAACCGCAATGGAACATAAAAAAATTAAATAATTTAAGTGTTATTCTCATCCCTATAACTGAGCTGCATATTTCTGAAGTTATAATATCCTGATTATCAAAGACATTTTCTGTAACCTCATTCATGTTTTCCACCTGAGATGCTCAGCTGCATATTTCAGTAGATGATATAATACTTTGTGAGGGTTCATACATTTCTGCTCACATCTAAGATTTTCTAGATTGATATCTACTCGGATATGGACATTTTTAGATTTCATAAGGACTTCCTTCAGATCTGGAAATGTTTACATTTCATAAGGACTTTGCACATGTCAGCCAATTCTCAGATTTGTGCCCAGATATTTGCTCATCATCATCCACAGTGTAGGCAAAAAAGAGGCAAAAAAGAAAGCCTGCTCAAGACTTTTTCGACGAGGAACGGAGCGGGATGAACTCCCTACTCTCACTCTCTGCCTGTGATGTCTCTGAGCCTCAGGATTCCCTTATGCCTCTCTCAGGCATAATTTACCTCAGGGCATTCTGAAACCTTTCAGATCCTGTGAAACAAACAAACAAACAAAAAAAAACAGTATAAACTGCTCTATAACAGATTGCTTTAAACCGCTTACCTGGTTGTAACCTAGTGTTTGCAGATAAGCCAGATAATCATAATCATTTCTTGACTTTCCTTTCTCTGGGTAAGTGCTTGACTCCCTGTCGAATGCATAGGTTGATCCTTTTAGTTTAGGGTCCTGCACAGCCACCCGGAGCCCTTATGCTTTGGGGTTGCTAATGTATGATAGCAATACAACTGCAGCCTCCAAAAACCTCATTTTAATGGATAAGGCCTGTCACTCTGAGACAGACTTCATATACAAGCAGATAAAGAAGTCACATAGATCCATAGAAAACCACCATCTCACTTACAATCTCTACAGGAGTAACCATTGTGTGCTGGTGTATGGTCACATATCAGCCTAAATGGGAATGACTATGAAGGAGAGGTTGATTCACTAGGTTTCCACAAAGAGCTATTCTTAGCACACTGTAGTAGGGCAAGGCTTGGTGTCAGTGCAGATCTGCAATGTTGGGCAATCCTTTGTACCTCTGCCACCATGGCTATAGCTATGAATTCTCAGCCCAGGACAAAATATTTTGTGACAAATTTTAAATTCATCCCATAACCTGGGCCCGGGACAAAGCAGCATTCCGCCCCCTCCATCTGCGGCCCTGTCTGCCGCTATGAGAAAGTGGGGGAGATGTATCAAATCAATCCTGCAGATATGAACTTTAAGGACAACAATGTTGTTTGAAGTGTTTTTGACAGGTTACCAGTGGGCCAGCAGGTGAAATCCCAAGGGAGGATCCGCCAGAGGCACACCCGAATCAACTGCACAACCTGCTCCAGGGCTGGCTCACCGTGCAGAGGATTATGGCTGCACAGGGATAATGAGACACAATATACCCACTGGAGATGCAACACCCATCTCTGACAGGTACCAAAAACTGCATGAATGTCCACACATTTTCTGTTTCAGGAGAAATGCTTGGGGATCATCCAGGTGCTTTTTTGCAAATGTGAGATGAGCATTGATGGTTCCGTTCTCTTGGTTATCATTGGTTTCTGCCTTGTTATTCCCCACAAATCTCATTTTTTCCCAGTCTCGTTCTTTTTGTGAAGTAATGAACAGTGACCGTAGCTGACGCTAGAGAGGCCTGCATGAAGAACTTTGGATGTTCTTCTGGCATCTTTTGTGACTTCCTGGATTTGTTTCTGCTCTGCCCTTGGATATATTTTGGTAGGTCAGCCACTCCACTCCTGGGATGATTCACCACTGTTTCAAGTGTTTTCCATTTGGATATAATGGCTCCCGCTGTGATTCGGTGGAGCCCCAGACCCATAGAAATGGCTTTGTAACCCTTTGCAGACGGATATATTTCAACAACATTTTTTCCTCACATCTCTTCTCACACATAGTGTACTTGTAGAAACTTTATGGTGACTACTTCACTCAGATGGTAAGGGTTAATATGAGTGAGATTTATATTCAACACGGCTGGCTGCAGTTAAGTCTGACAATTACTTTTTCCCATTTTCATATTGATGTAGATTAAATAGATGAAATAGATTAAATAATCATTTTTAATGTGTTTTGTGTTCCCTTTGTCTAATATTCAATTTTGTCTAAAGATCTGAAACCATTCAATGTGACAAATATGCAACAATAGAGGAAATCAGAAAGTCAAATACCTTTTCACAGAACTTAAAATGGACTGCACCATTGGTGTCCTCTAGGGCATTCTCATTATTACTGGCCATTTCTCTAGGTTTGCATGAACAATCTCAACGCCACACCAGAAAGCAACGACCATGTTAAAGGTGCTCTGGCAGCATTCCTTCCAACCTGTTAATACCTCCATTCAGACCAGGGAGCAAACTTCAACTCTCAGGTCATTAAAAAGGTAAGTAACGAGGTCTGAAAAATATTTAATCATGCCCTCATTGGTCTGTTGGGTACTCTGGAAGAAGAGCAGAAAAGAACATGGGCTGATTGAGTGAGTTGTTTATAATAATACAGAGCACTCTATTCTATTTGATGACTTCCCAATGATGCTGGGCCTGGCTCCAGCAGAGAAACCTCCACAATAGAGGAATGGGACCAAAGCCACCATGAGAAGCTTAGGTAAGAGCTGTTACCCCGAGGGGAGAAAGGGGGAGAGGTGGCAGATCACCAAAAGAGGATCTTGCAGCCAAGGAAGCCCCTCTACTGGCAGGTGAGTGAACTGTCGTGCGAGACGAGAGAGCAGGGAACGAGGGTAAGCGAAGAGAGGATTCTCCTTTCATAACCGCTAGCCAGCCAAGGCTTGAGAACTCTTAATATGTTGTACAACCTGAAACTGGTCCAGGCTAGAGAGCGTGTCTTGAATCAAACATGCCGCCTACCTCCTTAAACTTTTTAATGAGGAGTCCCAAAACGTGACTGATAATGCAAATGGTGTTTAATGAGGAGTCCCCGCAAATGGTGTGGAGCCTTGGATAGGTTGCCTACCGACTACAGGTGTCAGCCTGCAACAACCAGCCACGGGAGAGGGGGACGAGTCACAAGGAAAAGGGGATGTCAGAAACCCGGAGGAGCAACGCACCAGAGGGAACCGCACTAACCCTGATGAGGTCCACTGCAGGCCACAATGGCACGGAAGGTATGCCGAAAGGACTTGACGATTTTGAGATTAACTGGGAAGTCAAAGGGACTCAACTTAAACCTACCCACTTTGCCCCCTGGTGGTTGAGTCGTCGACATCTCAAATTATTGTTATGTTCATATTTATATCACACAAAAAACAGAGATGTAATTAAAATGCAAAACGGCGATGGTAGAACAACAGTTTATTCGATTCTTGAGATTTCATTGCCAAAAAGGTTGACATTTAAAAAAATATATATATTTTGCAATGCCTACGTTTAAATAGAGAATTTCCTTTGGAGGACTTCCAAGGAATCTCTCATCTTTCTAGCCTCTCGAGCATTCTCGAGTGAATATTTCTGAGGAAGACCGTGAAAACACCTTTGGCTCTAATACAGAGGGTATTTTCATTGACGTGACCCCCATCAGTGATCATCTAAACATATTCTCTAAATATTTTATTATTATTCAGTATGCTTATAAATAAGGAAGAAGCCTGCTTTCGAATAATAAATAGCATGGGAAATTGCAGAATGTGTTTGACTTGTTGATGGAGGTTGCGTATTTGACAAAAACTTCAATCAATGGACTTCAATCAATATATTAGTATACAAGATGTTATCTGATCTTCTCGACCTGTTGCTGTCTGAGGAATGCACAAGGAGAGGGAGAGGTAGGGGGAGGGTGACAAGTGGGCTGAAGTGCACCTTTGTTTTCAGGATAAAAGTGTTGTATTCTTCAGTAAACAAAATGCAGTATTTTACATGTCTTAAGACGCAATATAATTTACTTTCCATGTGTCCCTTTGAAGTCTCCAAATGTCCTTTTTGGAAAACTGCCTAGACATAGCTTAAAAAAACAATGCAGATTGCTCATTTTTGGAGATATTGTCATGAAATTTGAAAGGGGATTTGTTTTGGCTTTGGCTCCATTTCTAAGCACACCGCCACAATAATCTGTATCCACTCAGAAACAGAAAATCTTTTTAGTGAGAAAAAATCTTCTACTTCCACTGTGTTTCAGCTTCTGTTACTTTGTTTTAGTAATACTGAGAGTAATTCTGACTATTTGAGAATAAATCCTAAAGGGTTACCTTTCAGACACCAGGATTATGCCTGAATTCAAAAGGGTTCAAGAATAGTAAGAGTTTTATTTTGGGTATGACATTTTCAAAATATTTTAGGGCTCCCACCTCTATGACCAGGAGTGGCATATTTAGCTATCTTCTGCCCCCTGGTGGTTGGGAGGCTAAGTAGATTCATTCCTTTTTTTCTAACTACATTCCTGTAACATTTTTTTCTTTCAATTTCACGAGGTCAAGCAGTTTACTGTTTTTGGTAGTAGCTGTTAGAAATAGCTGGCATCAGATAAAGTGGAGTCCAGTGTTCTTTCTCGCCTTAGTGTTCCTATTGGGGTTGCCTAAAGATGTTATTCATTATAGACAAGAAACACTGAAGAATAACACAAATATGTGCACACACAGTCCCACACTAAAGAAAGCTGGGTCTGTGTTATCTTGACAGAAGTATCGGTTTTGGAAGCAATACACATTTTTGCTAGTTTCCCTCTTATTTTGGACCTGTTTTGGTTTCATTTCGGAATCGATATAGCCACATCTTAAACACTTGGATTGGTGCATCATTTCTGCTGAATCTTTATACCCATAGCAAGGAATCAGCCAGCAGTGATTGTAGCCTCTCCCCTATCAATTGTCAAGGAAGAAATTACATCAGATATGATGCACTTCCTCTCTGTAATATTGCTTTATTGAAGTAATCCGTGGGCCTGGCACATTAACAAGCATAACCCCATAACCTCAGTTCTTGTAAAAGAATGATCCGTCTCAGCACAGCTTTACAAAGAACTACTCTTAGGCTTTGTTTACCATTTGAAACTGGAAATGTATATCTCTGTACGTTGTTGGCTCTCTCTCTCTTTGTTCACAGACAAAGCACAGGTACTGTTGTTGCTGGTTGCTGAACACAAAGGGAAATGTAGAGCAGTCCAGTGATAGGCTGCAGTATTTTTATGACACCAGTGTTTAGTCAACAAACAACAAATGATTTCACATGTCATACAACCTCACAAAAATATTGTATGAAACAAAAGTTACCAGAATTCAGTGACAATGTCCTATTTGAAAAGCAAGACAAAAAGCAGCCAAGGCAGAAGCATTTCACTGGATGTAGCAAACATTTCCTTTTTTATCACCCTTGCAAGAAACACTTCCAACAAACACTTCCCTGGGTTTCATTTCCAATTACTGACTGTCTTATCTGCACATGTTGATGGTGACTCTGAGCTAAATTAATTGCTCCAGACACAGCCCTAGGTGTCTACATTGGTCAGTTCTGTCTGCTGACTGACTCCTGAGACTGAAACTGGGAAATCATTCCCATCCCATGAACATTACAAGGAACAAGAGATTTTCCATTCTGCTGTGAATGAATTATTTTTAAATCTGCCAAATAACTTCTTTATAACATTAAGACAAATGATTAGCAAGCACATGAAAGAGAATAGAATGAATCCACCTTTTTAATATGCACTCATGCATTCACTTTCATAAACTGTATTAGTCTATAGATATGTGCAACATAATCACAGATGCAATAAATTGTGATTACAGCCATTAACTCGGCCCACCCTGGAGGCTTCTGGGTGGGTATTTTGGTTAAGACACCACACTGCAAGGAGAAGCCCCACCATCTTGGACTTCATCCGCACTGTGCCAGTGCTTACTGTGGCCAGTAGACCCACAGGGTGACACGCAATTGGCGATTGCATAAGCCAGGGTACAGGGTACAGGGTACTTGATTTGGTTAGAGATCCGCATTCCATCACTCTCTAGTGACTGATTTGGCTGGCACCGTATAAATACATACACACACGCACACACACACACATACATACACAGCATATATAAACTCTGCCAGCCCTCTCAGTAGCAAAGTCATTTTTTTGTCTTATTCCCTTTTTAAAAAAACTGGTTCACACCAAGTTTCTACACATTTCAGGCATGACAGCGAACCCCCCTCCAGGCCCCCTGGGTAAAGGGGCTCTATTTTTAGCAGGGGGACGAGGTTTGAAAACTGTGATTTTTGACTGTGACATGTTTCTTCTGATGGGATTACACTGTTGTTTTATTAATGACACTGTTAAAGCACCACACTGCTCTCTCTCTCTCTCCCTCTCTCTCTCTCTCCTTCTCGCTCTCCCTCTCTCCCCCCCTCTCTCTCCCTCTCTCGCCTTCTCTCTCTCTCCCTCTTTCTCTCTCTCTCTCTCTCTCCATGCCGATCTGCTTTGCCAGCTTACCCTCATTAAATCTCCCCATGACAGGACCGCAGCCCTCTTACATTCATGTCTTGTCAACTGCACGGCGTCTCAAAAGAACACATGCTCTACTTCCCACAAAATAATCTGCCTTACATCTCAGGTTCAAACTGTTTTGTCTGTGCTTTCACTTTGGTTGGAGAGTAATGATTTGGAAAAAATCCGTATTTATTATTTATAAGCCAGCAAAGGTAAGCTGGGGTCTCTGCACTTTTTGGACAGCTAGTGACAGGCAGGACAAATTCTAGCAGTTATGAAGCCCATTCCACTCACGGTTTTGAAGTGTTTAACTTTATATGCTACATAGCTGATTTTATCCATGTAACAATATTGTTTTTTCTTGTTGTTACGAAACCATAAAGAGTGGTTGATTGTACTCAGATCAGAACTCATCTTATGGCTTCCATGTCTTCATGTAATGCATGGATAATTTAGACAATAGGATTTATAAATGAAAGCAATCACTCAAAGCACTTTCTCTCACTATACACTCAACACTACCTCCCAAAATTCCTTAACATAAAACATTTTTTGACCAACATTACTCACAATCCAATTTCATGAATTAATTCATACTGCACATCTTCATTGCTGAACTCAATATGCTCTGTATAATTACAACCTCTCCATCTATTTTGAAAAAAAGAATCAAACTGGAGGCTATATTTTATAAAAATGTGAAATCTAAGCTGGAAAATGGCATTTGTTACACAGGTTCTGGGTTCACCACAGCACTGAGGATGGCCTACTTTTTTCTTCAATGTGGCCTTTAAACGTGGATATCAAATGAGGTGAGTTTTGGTAAGCAGGCATGAAATATGCATGTGTGAGTATTAATATATTTTCATTTGCACAGGCAAGCACTACTCAGTGATATTGAGGTCATATGCAAAGCAGGCGTCCGGCAAAAAAATAAATAAATAAATAAAACACGGTGCACTTTTCACTTGTACTGAAGCCAAAAGCGCTGAATTCACACTGCACTCTGGATTTGTATCTCAATAAAGTAACCCAGGTGAAGTTTTTGTGTGTCTATATACAGTATACACACAGTGACCACTTTATTATGCACACCAGCTCTTTAATGCAAATATTTGATCAGTAATCATGTGGCAGCCACTGAATGCATAATGCATGCAGACATGGTCAAGAGGTTCAGCTGTTTTTCAGAACAAATATCAGAATGGGGAAGAAATGTGATCTAAGTGACTTTGACCGTGAAATAATAGTTGGTGCCAGACAGGGTGGTTTGAAGTATCTCAGAAACTGCTGATCTCCTGGGATTTCCACGCAGAACAGTCTCTAGAGTTTGCAGACAATGGTGTGAAAAACAAAAAATATCCAGTTAGCAGCAGTTCTGTGGGCAAAAACACCTTGTTAATAAGAGAGGTCCAACAAGAATGGCCAGACTGGTGGTATGCAGAAGAGCATCTCTGAACACACAATCTGTCATACCTCTTAAGTAGATAGGCTACAGCAGCAGAAGACCATTAAGTCAAATAAATAAGTCTAATAAAGACCTAATAAAGTGCACACTGAGTGTATATCCACTCACTATATTCCAGCCGTATCAGTGAGATTCAACTTGTGACCACTGCTTTTGTTTATGTCTTGTCACATTAAATCAGTCAGCAGTATTTCTTACGCATGCACCTGCGATTTGGGGACTGTCTGGTCTGTCTTTAACGCACTGAATTGCTGCCACATTATTGGCTGATTTCAAATCTCAGCCCGTCTCTAGTCTCATACTGCTGTGAACGTTCCACGGGCTGTTAGCAAAAGGGGGAAATGTGAAAGGCGAATCAACAAAACGAAATATTAAAATATTAAAATATTAAAGAGTGAGAGATCAGCCTGTACGTAGACATTCAGGCTTCTGAGTGCAAGGCCAGTCTCGGACCAAGTTCACCTTCAGCTTCAGATGCCGTGGGACTGACAGCAGTGTAGAGAGGTCACACCGGGGTCACGCGTCCGCTGTGTTCCGTTCACCCCGCTCACCCCTGTCCTCGGGAAACCTTCGGATCAGAATCTCCCGGGCTCCTCTCCGTGTTTCCGTACACGCTTGTTTTTGTCTTTTCAAAAAGAAATGAACACGGGCAGAAAATGCTAAGGAACGGTGTCTGGGTTTAATTAGCGCATGTGCTGACCTCCCGCTGCCCCCAGGGCAGGACATCAGAAACACGGTTCACAGGGGTCGGCGGGGTCAGTTTGCGAGTGCTCATCTCCATTCCAGGGGATAGCGCTGAATAAACACAAACCTGACAGGTTTTTCTGTCACTGCAAGGGTTAAAGAGGTTATAGAATATTGAATTTTAAATAGCTAATGATAGAATAATATATGTTTAATTATATAAAGAATTGGTTATTGCCAGGAGGGAAGTGGCATGGGGATGGTCCAAGTTTTGTGTACAATGACTGTTTACAAACATTCACGAAATTGTGAACGTTTGAGGATTGTGCGGGTGGGTACCTGTATCCCTATAGTCTGTTAAAGCTAGGCGTTTGGAAGGAATGACTGTTGTGATTCTGAAGGGGTAGGTAGATGGGTACTGAGGGGAGAGGGGAGTGGGGATACTAAGTGTGTTTATGTGTGTGTGTATGTATATGTAATCTTGTATTTTGAATTGTTTGTGTGGGGAAGATAAATAAAGAAAAATTGATCACAAAAACAAAGCCAACCGCTGCCATGTCCTTTGGCAAACCCAATTTCAGAGGGAAAGCATAGTAACATGATGCAGGACGGCCTGTAGTGTAGTGGCCAAGGTACATGACTGGGACCCGCAAGGTTGGTGGTTCAATCCCCGGAGTGGCTACAATAAGATCCGCACAGCCGTTGGGCCCTTGAGCAAGGCCCTTAACCCTGCATTGCTAGGGCTTTGGATATCAACTGTAAGTCGCTTTGGATAAAAGCATTAGTCAAATGTAATGTAATAAAAAGCATCAGAAAAATATATTTGTTTTGAACATCATACTCTTCTCGACACTATGACAGGCTGGATTCACACAGCATCTGCAGTGGATGGAAGACGAACACTTGGCAGTACACGAAGACTTGTACCGCTAGGAAAGTTACAACACACTGCGCTGGCAGGGTCATGCATATATTAACTGTTATCTACATGAATTTCAGCCCCGAAATACAATTATATTATGCAAATGGGCCATGTTCGTTTCACAAAGACGACCGCGAACTACCACTCACTGTAAGTATGGGTTTTTTAATGACCTGAAAGCTACTGGGGATGATGTGCAGTCTAAGACACAAGAGGAAGACGCCACTTACTGTACTGTTAGGTGTACAGGAAAAAAACCATGTTATGTTTATAAAAGTATTCATTCAAAATTGTCCAGTTCCAGAAATACTGAAGAGGGCTCTTCTCTTTTTTTAATTATTGTTCCCACACCATTATGTGTGCCAAATTAAAATGAATCACTTAAAAAATGATGGGCAAGTTTCCATTTAATTTTTAGTAATTTGTCTCATCTTAACAATGACGTGCAAAACCATCGCTTTATTTGTGCATTTAGAGGTCATTTGACAAGCAAAAAAAAAAAAAAATTCTTGTGATTGAACAGTCCATGTTTGCTATTTGGGTGTGGTTGTGCAGTTATTGATCCGCATACATTTTTTGCATCAGTGAACCAGTCATAAATACGGTCCCGATTTGCAGTGTCTGCAGCTGCAGAGCAGTAAGCAGCATGAGCAGTGCTCGGTAATTCTTCTTAGTAGTCGTATCCCTAAGTGTCAGCATATTTACTATTGCATTAAGCATAAGCCTCTTTACTGTGGCAACACTTAGTCTTGCCATATATGCTCAGCACATATTTATCATAGTATATCTACTATGAAAACCCATAGGTGTCATTTACACGAGCGACACATCCCCCAAATCTCTAAGAAAGCCTCATCTGTCCCACACAATGTTAGGCCCCTACAGTACATTGAAGCTGGGCCAGATCCAGAGAGCAGAGTGCAGAGCCCCCTGTCCAAGCTACAGAAACGTAAGAGGCACCTTTACTTCCCGACTTTAACAACAACCCTAAGCAAATACGTACGTACCATCACCACACTATGCTTTAGAATATGTTGTCTATTATAACATCAAACATTACACTGGTATTCAATTATATTTAATGTCATAGGAGGAGGGGGAAGATTGCGCACCACTGCGTGAAAGGACAGTGACTGGAGGGGAACAGAAAATGGACAGACGTTTGATCGACACGCTGGTATTCTGGGACCCGATGACGTAAAATCTAAATTCAATTTGTTTTCCGGGAAGTGGGTGGGAAAACAGCTTTGGTGTGAAAATATGCAAGTGCTACAATTGTATTAATTCCATCATCAATTCTACAGTGCTTTGGATAAAGGTGCTATGAAAATGCCAACCATTTACCATTTACAGTAAATAGTCTGATAACAATTAACACACAATACACCCTCCTCCCGTAGTGTGCCGGCTATACTAACAACATCATTACCAGAGGAGGCCTTTTTGAGGTTTGACAATGTACGTAAGGGCTCTGCATCCCCTGGAATGACGAAAGGATGTTGCTGATCTGACTGTAGCAGGCACACTATTTCTCCAGTCAGGAAATCACCAAAACCAACACATCTTAATTTGCCACAACCAAGTTTGACAGTTGTGCATTAACTGTGTAAATGGAGCCTTACTGTAAATGTTATATGAATGAATATTTCTGGAGTGCAAAATCATAGCCTATGTTCCAACAGTAAGTGATAACGTATTTAGTGTCACAACATTAAGCAGTGGCATAATTACTGTATTATCATAAACTGTATATTGTTGCGAGGCAAAGTGTTACATATTTGCTGTGACAGCACAACACATTAGCTGTATATAATGTTTTGGTCTGTTTACTACCAAAAGCAAGAATAATACGCATATTTACTGTCATGAAACGAAGTGTTTTGTGTCACATTTACTGTTGCACAGCACAAGAGAAATATCCCAGGGACCCAAATGCTCTGGTTGGTGTTGGAGGGGGACACCAGTTGTCTGTTGATTGACAGTATGTCTGAAATTAAAGTCCTTATGAAAACAACAGGGTACACATCTGCACTGCATGGGCCCTCAGAAGTGGTAGTAGTCTGTGCTCAGAGGCTATGTTTAACCCGTGAAATCTAGTCTCAGACTCAACGATGAATCAAAGCTGTTAGAGGAACTGGGGCTCAGCTTGGAGTCCCTGAAGAGAAGATGCTGGTCTAGAGATAATACATTTGTATGTGACTTCCTCTTAAGATTCATATGATGGTGTATTTGAGATAATGAGAAAACTCTATTCCAGATTCTGTTGCAATGTTTTGTGGCTTATACTTATAATTCTAGGCATGTGAGTGCTGTAAGGAAATGGAATCATATTGATCAGGACCTGAGCAAATACCTTGGAGAATTTTAATATTCATAACCAACATACCACTGAAATACAGTATATATACACACTCAGTGACCACTTTATTAGGCAGACCTGAACAACAGCTTGTTTTAATGCAAATATCTAATCATCCAACCATGTGGCAGAAACTCAACAGCAACTCATAACAGCATGCAGACATGGTCAAGAGGTTGAGGTGTTGTTCAGATCAGAATAGGGAAGAAATGTTATCTAAGTGGCTTTGACTGTGGAATGATTGCTGGTACCAGACTTGAGTATCTCAGAAATTGCTGATCTCTTGGGATTTCAGGCACAAAACAGAGTTAACAGAGAATTATGCAAAAAATAACAAGCCTCCAATGAACAGAATTTCTGTGGGGGAAAACACCTGTTTAATGAGAGCGGTCACAGGAGAATGGGCAGACTGGTTCAAGCTGACAGGTGACAGTAACTGAAATAACCACATGTTACAATAGTGGTATGCAGAAGAGCATCTTTGAACACACAAGTCGAACCTTGAAGTGGATGTGCTACAGCAGCAGAAGACCGCACTGGGACCCATTCCTGTCAGCAAAGAACAGGAAACCGAGGTAACAATGAGCAGAGGTTTGCCAAAACAGGACAGTTAAAGACTGGAAAAGAATCTCAATTTCTGCTGCAACATGTAGATGGTAGGTTTAGAATTTGGAGTAAACAATATGAATCCAGGGATCCATCCTGCCTTGCGTCAACAGTTCAGGCTGGTAGTGGTGTAATGCTGTCATTAGGCCCCATCATACAAATTGAGCGTCCTTTAAATGGAGTATCGTTGCTGACTATGTACACCAATTTATGGCCACAGTCTACCCATCTTCTGATAGCTACTTCCAGTTGGATAACTAAGGTTCTCAATCCAATAGAGCACCTTTGGGATGTGGATGAATGGGAGACTTGCAGCATGAATGTGCAGCAAATAAATGTGATGCTATCATGTAAACACAGACCAGAATCTCAAAGGAATGTTTCCAGCACCTTGTCAAATCTATTACACAAGATTTCAGGCTGTTCCAGAGGCAAGGTGTGCCTAACAAAGTGGTCCCTGATTGTATATTCGTCCATCCATCCATCCATCCATCGTCACCCGCTTATCCGGAGTCGGGTCGCGGGGGCAGTAGGCAAAGCCGGGTATTCCAGGCGTCCCTCTCCCCAGCAACGCATTCTAGCTCCTCCTGGGGGATCCCGAGGCGTTCCCTGGCCAGGAGAGATATATAATCTCTCCAGCGGGCTCTGGGTCTCCCTCGGGGTCTCCGCCCAGTTGGACGAGCCCGGAAAACCTCCAAAGGGAGGCGCCCGGGAGGCATCCTGATGAGATGCCCGAACCACCTCAATTGGCTCCTTTCGATGCGAAGGAGCAGCGGCTCTACTCCGAGCTCCCTCCGGATGTCCGAGCTCCTCACCCTATCTCTAAGGCTGAGCCCGGCCACCCTACGGAGGAAGCTCATTTCGGCCGCTTGTATACGCGATCTCGTTCTTTCGGTCACTACCCAAAGCTCGTGACCATAGGTGAGGGTTGGGACGTAGATCGACCAGTAAATCGAGAGCTTCGCCTTCCGGCTCAGCTCCTTCTTCACCACAACGGTCCGGTGCAACGCCCGCATTACTGCTGACGCTGCACCGATCCGCCTGTCGATCTCACGCTCCCTTCTACCCTCACTCGTGAACAAGACCCCGAGATACTTGAACTCCTTCACTTGGGGCAAAGACTCGTTCCCAACCCGGAGGGAGCAATCCACCGTTTTCCGGCAGAGAACCATGGCCTCGGACTTGGAGGTGCTGACTCTCATCCCGGCCGCTTCACACTCGGCTGCAAACCGCTCCAGTGCGTGCTGAAGGTCACGGTCCGATGAAGCCAGCAGAACCACATCATCCGCAAAAAGCAGAGATGCGATTCTGAGGTCACCAAACCGGACACTCTCCTCACCTCGGCTGCGCCTTGAGATCCTGTCCATGAATACCACAAACAGGACCGGTGACAAGGGGCAACCTTGGCGGAGTCCAACACCCACCGGAAACGTGCTTGACTTTGTGCCGAGAATGCGGACACAGCTCTCACTTTGGTTATACAGGGACCTGATGGCTCGTAACAACGGCCCCGGTACCCCATACTCCCGCAGTACACCCCACAGGGTTCCCCGGGGGACACGGTCGAAAGCCTTCTCCAAGTCCACAAAGCACATGTGGACTGGATGGGCAAACTCCCATGACCCCGCCAGCAACCCTGCCAAGGTAAAGAGCTGGTCCACTGTTCCACGGCCAGGACGGAAGCCACATTGCTCCTCCTGAATCCGAGGTTCGACCGTCGGTCGGAGCCTCCTTTCCAGTACCCTAGAGTAAGCTTTCCCAGGGAGGCTGAGGAGTGTGATACCCCGGTAATTGGAGCACACCCTCCGGTCCCCCTTCTTGAAAATGGGGACCACCACCCCGGTCTGCCACTCTACAGGTACTGTCCCCGATCTCCACGCGACACTGAAGAGGCGTGTCAGCCAAGACAGCCCAACAATGTCCAGAGCCTTCAGCATCTCAGGGCGAATCTCATCTACACCCGGCGACTTGCCACTGAGGAGCTTTTTGACTACCTCAGCAACTTCCGCCAGGGATATAGGTGCAGATTCCCCCGAGTCTTCAGGCTCTGCCTCTTCCACAGAGGACGTGTTGTTCGGGTTCAGGAGCTCCTCGAAGTGCTCTTTCCACCGCCCGACAATATCCCCAGTCCGGGTCAGCAGTTCTCCTCCCCTGCTGAAAACAGCCTGAGACAAGCCCTGCTTTCCCTTTCTGAGTCGTCGGATGGTTTGCCAGAACTTCCTCGAGGCCAACCGAAAGTCCTTCTCCATAGCCTCCCCGAACTCCTCCCATACCCGGGTTTTTGCTTCAGCGACTGCCGAAGCTGCAGCCCTTCTGGCCACCCGGTACCTGTCTGCTGCTTCAGGAGACCCCCGGGCCAGCCAAGCCCGAAAGGCCTCCTTCTTCAGCTTGACGGCCTCCCTCACCGCTGGTGTCCACCAGCGGGTTCTTGGGTTGCCGCCCCGACAGGCACCGATGACCTTCTGGCCACAGCTCCTGCTTGCCGCCTCTGCAATGGAGGCTTTGAACATGGCCCACTCGGACTCCATGTCCCCAGCTTCCCCCGGGATGCGTGAGAAGTTCTTCCGGAGGTGGGAGTTGAAGACCTCGCGAACAGGGGCCTCCGCCAGACGTTCCCAGTTCACCCTCACTACACGTTTGGGTTTACCGGGTCTGTCAGGCAGCCTCCCCGGCCACTTGATCCAACTCACCACCAGGTGGTGATCAGTTGACAGCTCTGCTCCTCTCTTCACCCGAGTGTCCAAGACATACGGCCGCAGGTCTGATGATACGACCACAAAGTCGATCACCGATCTTTGGCCTAAGGTGCTCTGGTACCAAGTACACTTATGAGCTACCCTATGCTCGAACATGGTGTTTGTTATCGACAATCCATGGCCAGCACAGAAGTCCAATAACAAAACACCGCTTGGGTTCAGATCAGGCAGGCCGTTCCTCCCAATCACCCCCCTCCAGGTTTCTCCGTCATTGCCCACGTGAGCGTTGAAGTCGCCCAGCAGAACTATGGAGTCTCCGGGTGGCACCCTTTCCAGGATGCCACCCAGTGACTCCAAGAAGGCCGGATACTCTGAACTGCCATTTGGTGCATACGCACAAATGACAGTCAGAGCCTTCCCCCCAGCGACACGTAGTCGCAGAGAAGCGACCCTCTCGTTCCCCGGGTGGAACTCCAACACAGTGGCGCTCAGCCGGTGGCTTGTGAGTATCCCCACACCCGCCCGGCGCCTCTCACCTTGAGCAACTCCAGAAAAGAACAGAGTCCAGCCCCTCTCCAGGAGTTTGGTTCCGGAACCAGTACTGTGCGTGGAGGTGAGCCCAACTATATCTAGTTGGTACCGCTCCGCCTCCCGCACTAGCTCCGGTTCCTTCCCCACCAGAGAGGTGACGTTCCACGTCCCCAGAACCAGTCTACGACGCCGAGGATCAGCACGCCCGGATCCCCGCCTTTGCCTACTGCCCGTTGGCCAAAGCACCCGACTCCGATGCCGACCCCTGCAGGTGGTGAGCCCACAGGGCGGCGACCCCACGTGACCAGTTCGGGCTGTGCCCGGCCGGGCCCCATGGGATAAGGCCCGGCCACCAGACGCTCGCCGACGAGCTCCCCTCCCGGGTCTGGCTCCAGCAGGGGGCCCCGGTTTCCCTTTTCCGGGCGAGGTAACTGGGTCTTTGTGTGGCCGTGTCATGGGAGTCTTTGAATCGCTCTTAGTCCGGCCCCTCCCCCGGGACCAATTTGCCTTGGGAGACCCTACTGGGGGCTAACAGTGCCCCCGACAACCTAGCTCCCAGGATCACCGGGACGCACAAACCCCTCCACCACGTTAAGGTGGCGATTCCTCGGATTCCTCGGAGGGGAATATTGTATATTCGTGTTACATAAATGTATATTCCATTTGCACATATGCAGACACACAAAGAAGAATAATGTTTACACCATTCAGGATGTATGAGGGTATCTGGCTGTTAAGAACAACCAGTGAGCAGCAGTTTTGCAGGAAAAAAGCCTTTTTAATGAGAGACGTCAGAGGAAAATGGCCAGACTGGTCAAAGTTGACAGGAACGTGACATTAATGCAAATAAGCACACATTACAACAGTGGTATGCAGAAGAGCATCTCTGAACACACAATGTGTCAAACCTCTTAAGTGGATAGGCTACAGCAGCAGAAGACAAAAGTCTAATAAAAAAATAAGTCTAATAAATACCTAATAAAGTGCTCCCTAAGTGATAAAAATGTATAATGAAAAACATTAACATAACATTAAGAACTATAAATAAAATCCATGTAACATTTCTTAGTGTTGATGATCTCAAAGGAAATTAATCACATTTTATTTTTATGATCCAATCTCATTTTATTGCTCTGTAGTTAATGTTTCAAACCAGACATTGTGTGTCATCATGGAGTCAAAACTACAAATGATCAGCCCAATGGATAACAGCATACTATCCTTACTACTCAAAGACTAGTGGCTCAGGTACATGACGGGGACCCGGAAGGTCTGTGGCTGAAGTCCCAGTGTAGACACAATAAGATCTGCATGGCTGTTGGGTCCTCCAGGGGGGAGTCCCCTGCCTAGTCTAATCTACTGTAATTCACTTTAGCATAAGCTAAATAACAAATGATTTTAATTATACAGTAAATTATAAAAAAACAGTCTGATGAAACTACAGTACTGTGCAAAAGTAGGCACCTCCATAACATTCTATACAGATAAGATTCTTTCAAAAATAATTAAATGAAAGGTCCTAAATAAACATACTATACATTTTACACGACATTTTAGTAATTTAAAATCAATATTTTTTGTGACCACCCTTTGGTGTTAAAACTGCATCACTTCTCTGAGATAGCAGTCCTGCAGTTCTATAAGACAATCAGCAGGGAGGTTGTTCAAAGCATGTTGGAGAACTTGCCACAGTTCTTTTGCAGACTTTGGTTGGCTTCTAATCTCAGACAGCCTTGATCAAGTTTTTATGTAAAAATTTGCCAATTGCTTACAGTTACTTTTTAAATTAAGTACAAAAATGAATATTTGGAAATCTCAAATGTGTTCTTTTATACTAACACACACACACAAAAAAAACCCATATATATATATATATATATATATATATATATATATATATATATATATATATATATATATATAATAAAGTCTAGGGTGCCTAAGACTGATAAAACTGTAGATACAACTGGCTCCTTTTCAATCCCATTAAAGTAGTTTCCGGATCTTCACTGAAAATTATGCTCAATTTCACTTTATTGTATTTGTTAACTTGCTGTTGCAAGTTACCTCACGGTATCCACACCCGTGAAAGAGGGGCTAGACTGTGCACCCACAAAGAAATTCGCACAAGAATGAAGCATATCTATTCCTGTTTCCTCTGAGCGAACAACAACAAAATAAACAGCATTTCATTACGAGACAACGCTGCGGCCCAGTGGATCTGTGTCAACCGATAGCTGGAAGTAAGACAACGACAACAGAAAACGTGTTTCTGGAGAAGAACCGTTTGATTACACTGCTCTTTATTTCCCAGCCATACAGTACCTAAAGCTGACTTAAATCCAAGGCTCTTTGATAGACACACGGCATTCAAAGAAAGATGTTAATTTAAAAAGTTTATGCCAAATTCCATATCCATATCATTTGAAACACCTCATCCATGTTCTCTGGGTGTGATGCAATAAAATTATGAAATAATTGCATCATACCCTTATACTCTATACTATAATCTAGTGTAATATAATCCAATCTGTAATAATTTTTGGACACACTATAAAACAGCAAAACACTACAAATTACTATGTATTCTCTCACTTGAAATCAAAAGCCTTTCAAGGACATTTTATATACATTTTCAAATAATTTAATTTAAGGCAGAAGAAAAAAGAATGATACTTATAAAAAGAAGCTTATTCTTCCTTTAAGCACCTGGTCAATTACAGAAATGCTAGTATTGTATTTCTAGACACAAGGTCTTGCATTTGTGGACAGATTCTGTAAGGTTAGTCTTCGATTCCATTCACTATTTTATCTGACATGATTTGTCATTATCTGTCTTGTTTTTGTTGTATCTCTATATATTATTATCACAGTACTGTGGATTTTGTTTGTTTTTGTTTGGGGTTTTTTCACCGTTTTTATTTTTTATATATAGTCATTAGAAATTGTACAGCACTTTGGCTGACGGTAGTCATTTTAAATGTGCTTTATAAATCAATGTGACTTGACTTTTTTGTGATATGTCAATTATCCTCTGCAGAATCAAGGATAACTTATGTCATATATGTACATAAAACATCACATTTGAACAGGAAGAGGATATGGTGAAATATTATGCATTTGGTTTGTTTCATTTAAGGGAATTGAAACTTGGCATTATCAAGAAATGTTGATGCCTAACTTGCTGCAGCCAGGTAGTTTTTCCTGATCTCCGGATTTCAAGTCACGTATCAGCATAATCATGTGTGTTCACCTCCGAGTCAATCATCGTGATTACCTGAATAATTCATAAAAGTATATTTTATTTATGAATATTTTCCCATGCCTCCTAGAAGTTATGAGAAAGCTACACCATGGCGGAAACAGAGCTGCCAAGCCTTCCTACAAAGAAAAAATGTCTTTAATCTTAAAAAACAAGCCGAGAGAGTTGGCTGGGGTGCACATCTTCTCAGGCACGAGCAGATTCACGTATTTTCCTGAGGAAATGCTGAAGTTATCTCAAAGGGTACCTACACCTATTCCCTGACAATGCATCCAGAAGCTGACAGATAATTATATTTCAATGTGTTCATCTATTAGGAGCTTGACAGTTTTTCAAAGTTTTGAGGAAGCCTCAAACTGTAAGTATTTTAATGAACCCCAACATCCAGCAAAACACTTACTGTACACAGGGTGAATGCCCTTTCAAAGGCTCATGCACTGTATAAATGCTTTCTACTGTATGATAAACCAAACACCTCAATCATTTCACAGAACATCCATGAGTACCTGTTCATTAATTTTGTTGATACATTATTTGATAGCATAAAATGTTTAGAAAGAAGATGATATCAGCGCTTAATATCGGCTTAAACTGGGGGAATATGTATGTGGTGCAGTAAACCGAAATGTTTGTCTTTCATAAATACTGCATATTCTCAACAATATGTACAATCAATCCCACACATCAAGCAGGGACAGTGAATGGCTTGGACTGAAAGAGTTAAAGTCACATCAGGGCAGAGAGAACCAGAGATCTAAAATTAGACTCTCAAACAAGTACATGTCACAGAAGGATGACTCAACGTCCATTCAAATCCACTGGCATCGTCGTACTCCAAATATAACTACATCTCAGGCTTATTTGATTCTCTGAAGCTGGTCTCCAACGCATGAAGCTACAAATCAACCTTAATTAATTGGCAAATCAAAGAACCTGGCACCAGAACAACATTTGTCAGATCACAGAGAGGAAGGAAATATCCTCTGGAGAGTTTAAGGAAGACTAAATACAGTCAAAGAGTCAAAGAGGCAGCTCGGGAGATGTCATCTGCACCTATCATCTACATTTTTTTAAATCAACAATTAAGCTTCGTTGTAGGTCTCATTTGAGCCTATTTTACAGACTGGTAATTTCTTTGCAAAGGTTTGCAATGTATCATCTGTACAGTTTCACTTCATTGAACAAAAGACACAGTGGTTGCTTTGTGAGGAAATATAATCCAGGAAGGGACATTTTACAAATAAATATCCAATGTAGAGTCTACATTTGAAGAATGCCACATCCGTTGTCGGTTTGTTAGTAGTCTAAAGAGGAACATACTTTTTAAAATGAGTTTTTCCCTTTAAATTTCTCATCTGGGATACTTATAGCCACCTAAGTGGGTGGTCTGGTTAGCCCTCTGCAGGTGGTCTCCAGGAAAAAGAAAAATGCAAATGTGCACATATACAATCATAAAACAGTCCATCATGTAGAAATATAAAACCATAAAAATAGCCTATGAAAAATAGCATTTCATGAGCTGAGATGCTGCTCTGGAACCTAAAGAAAATAACTTAATTGCTTAAAATGCAAGTAAGCCCCAACACAAATAGGCTACACCTTTCGAAAGCTAAGCTATACGGCCTAGGTCTTCACAGCCACACACACAACTTTTAAAATTCAACGATCAACATGGTAAACCATGGGAAAAAGGTATTTATTGTATTTATTGTATTTTCCATTGGAAGTAATAATTGAGGAGATTATTAAGTCTTTTGAAGAGCATGGTTAAAAAAGAGGCAAGCTCATATTCTCAGACTGAGCTTGTCAAGCACAATCATTCTACTCCGGAAAAAAGTGCTACCATACCAGCAGCACTTCACTTTTATGACTCATCCATTCATTCACACACGTGTGCACGTTTAACTGTGAGATACTGACAAACCTCTACCCTGTGATCGCCACATTGACGTATTGTCATTATTGCATTGTTATACTGGAGAGCAGCATTCATTAGCATACCAGGAGACCAAGTCCTGTTAAGAGACTTCGCATCTAATTAAAGTTTTAAGGGAAGCGCACTGAACATTGCCCCCAATGTAATTACTGCGCCGTCATTTGTCCCTTTGGCCCTCTCACTTGCCACCACCGCCCCATCCTGTTCAGTTGTAGTGGTCCGGGCTGCCTCCTCCAGGCTGCCCAGACCCACCTCACAGAGGCCTGGGCCAAGCAGCCCCAACGGAGATAAGGGTGGAGCTCTACACAGTGTTGCTGGAAGAGAGAACAGGCTCCAGAAGCTGATGGTCTGATGGGCCTGATGGAGAATTTGAACCCAGCCTTGATCTCACCTAGTATGAGCTGTTAAACAGTCATAGAACAGAAGTATACAAATACAGTGAGTCACCTCATCCGGTTTCATATAGCTTAACTTACAGAAATGATTGAATAAAGGTGAAAGGCATAGCATGCAAGATTTTCACCTTGAAAATATTATAAAACAACCATGCTCAGTCATTATACGTACACTGGCAACCTGTGTCAGTGTTCATAGGGCAAGAGGAGACGAGTATGGATTGGCTACTGCAGTGGGGAGCTGGGTTTGCGAGAGATTAGCCCTGGTGGCAAACCATTAATCAAGTGGCAGACCAACGTTTTGTAACATTAGCTGCCGCGTTATAAGCAAACTAAATTTAGTGTTGTATGTCAGCCGGCTGGCCATGATAGCTGGATCCCACTGCACAGTACTACTTCTTATATTTTCGGGAGATTATACCTATTTATTTCCTCTCATGGGCAGGTGGCTTATGCCTAAATCCAAAAGACTTTCAGAAGATTTTAGATGTCTGATAAAAATAAAAGCAACAATGAATTGATGCGTTTGTGAGTATGTCTGCTTATGTTACAGACTTGTGCTCATTCCAGACAGGCTAGAGCAGACTGAAATCTACTGCTGTTAGTAAGTATGTTGTTTCCCAAAAGTACTGACTAAGGGACCCAATTTGTTTCCAAATTCATGAAGAACATGAGTCGACTGCTGCAGTTCTACACCTCGGTTTACCTCCAAACCCTCGGGTCTGCTCAACCTCACAAAGGAGGTCTGGGGGGAACACAGAGGAACCTATAGGTCAGCATGCTGATGCCATGCTAAGCCTGATTTAGGAGCCCAGTATGCCCAGGTTATGCCTCAAAGCCAGTCCACCAAGACCCATGAATTCATGCCAGGTAAGCATGTGTAGGTTTTCAGTCCTCCCTCTGAAAACACATTCCATGCCTTGTGACAGGGTCCCTACATTATCTGGGAACAAGTTCAGCTGGTGAACTATCACATTGACCAGCCTGGTTGACGGGAACCATAGCAGGTGTGGGGAGAAGATCCCAAGACAGCTCAGCCATCACGTTCTCCACGTCCTTAAATCACAGGAGAAGAAGGTAAAAGCTGTGCATGACTGGCCCCAGCCCACCTCCAAAACCCAGGCATGTGTCTTCATGGGTCTGATCAGGTATTAGCATTGTTTCATAACGCATTCACCTCCACAGCAGTGCTTCTATCAAACCTTGGCCAGGAGAGGCAACCAGCAGACAAGATGGATGCCGTGGATGCTTTTCAGAGCCAAAAGGACTGGGCAGTGCAGCCCATCCTCTTCCTGACCCAGAAGCTCTGTCCCATGGAAACATGCTATGCTATCCTATAACATCACAATCAAATAGGCACTCTATTCCCTGTAATATGACCTCCAGGTATCAGGGCAAAAAATCTAATTTTTCATTCTATTTCAGAAGCCAACCAGAGATTCAATATTTACTGTAAAATTAGCACAATAACATAAAAATCATACACATCCTGTTATCTGCTTTACATCCACAAGGAGCAGCAAGAAGGCAGGCACAAAGGCATAAGAATATTTAGTAGTGTTCGAGTTGAGACAGAGACCAGGAGGATCGCTCCTGCTTATCTTAGGGTTCCTTCTCCAAGCAGAACAAGATGAGAATCAATGAGGAATGGCTGAAGTAGTCCACAGCAAATGTGATTACATATTCAAATGCAAATTTTTGTTAAATCACAACCTACACTTTCCCATTGGAAGGGGTCACTTGACTCCAGGCTCCCAAGACCCACCCTTGTGATTCCTATTCTAGAAACAGAAAACCCATAGTGCATCCTAAACCCTTTCCGTCATAATCCACATCATCACAGTCCCACAGGTTCGCTCTTTGATTGGTTCACATTGGGAACCACTTTGTTTTGAAAACTCAATCTAAATCCATAATTTTACAATGCAGAATTTGATGAGGCTCTAAACACAGTGTATAGTACTGGATTTCTCCAGCAGAAACTTTCGATGATTGCTACCAATTAAGGTGGCTAGTTTAATATATATGCAAATTTCATAAATCTTTTGTGAAGTGACAGATGTTTTTGAGAGTTGACAGACATTCAACCCTATAACAAGTTATTTTATAGTTAAAGGTTTGATGGGTTGAATGGTTACCGGGTTGAAAAAAAAAGTCCAATAATATTTTTTTCTGAGTAGAATGATTGAGCTTGACAAAATTTAGGGATGGCCTAAAATGGTAAAATGTATTTGATAAACATTTGCATAAAACAAGTTGAAAAGTGAACATCGTATACCTTTAATATGCAAAAGAAATGTAATTATGGTCACTGGGGAAATACAGAAATGAGTGTTTATTCTAATGAAAAACCAACAATATTTTATAAAAATTTAAATTTTCTTGATTTGTTGGGATTAAGAAGCAGTTTGGTGGTTTTCTCCCTGAAATATTTAAGGAAAAAGTCTGTGGACATACAGGGCACATTGAAATTATACATTTGGCATACATTCTATTTAGATGCACAAACCAATCCGGTTTTGCTTATAGAAGCATTAATGATGCTCTAGAAAATCCTTCATGGAGAGCCTGGAAAACGCTCATGAAAATACAAACTCAGCGATGATCAATCATAAAAACATCTGTTGGGGCTTAAGTTCCACATATTCCATTTTCATATTTCCATAAAGCTTCAAAAATATTTTTTACATCAGTGTATCCTGCATTTGTATGTGCTTTTAATTTGTATGTACAAAATCTCTGTGCTATTTGAAGACAACAGGATGAATTTATTTGTTCCTTGTCCTACCTCTGCCTACACTGTTTTTATAGAATATCTATAGAATATGTTCACTTGCCCTTTTGTAGATAGAGATCCGTTCGTATCCACTGAGAATGTGTGTCTAGCAAGTGACAGACCTGTATTTTCCATACCCAGGTCTCTCACTGCACACTGCATTCCCTTACAAAAAAAAACTAAATCCCCACAAGCAATTTCTTGGCAGGGTTACACGGAATATTAGCATTCCTGTCTACAGCCTGGAGTGAAGCAGTACAGGGGGGTACATTTTAATCAACAAGGTTAAAATTAACAGGAATACCAGCAGAAAAAATGGCATCCAATTACAAATCACTGTAACAGAATGAGTATTTTTTATTGTTTTTGTTATACTGAATATAAGGTGGCAATACCTGTAATGCTAATATGAGAAAAATCATACTCATAATTTAATCTGTTTGTAAACTGTTATCTCAGTAGAAATGTACTGAGCTACAGTAAGCTGTATTCTGTAAATATCTCGCCAAACAGTTCCACATTGGAGCTGGTTGCCATAGCAATGGCAGGCCTTGAAAGCCCAGCTTCTCTGATGGGAAACATCTGTTGAGGGAATATTCTATGGAAAATAACAGCCAGGGAGCTGGAAATTAAATCAGTCTTATCATGTAAAAGTAACTACTATTCTCAATCGAATGGTAGCACAATTTTTTACAAATACGTTCTGCATGTCTGTAACATATGATGCAATAATGCAATAAGCAATAAGTGTTTTGTTTGTTTTGGATGTTCTGGATTTATTGATGTGATGAAATTAACAGCAGGACAGTGAAAACACTGTCACTACTATCCTTTTATCCAGCTTTAAAATCAAACACTCCTTAACGGGAGTAATATATATTTTGCATGTGTATCAATCAATCACTTTCACACCAAGTTCATCTGAAATGATTCATGAAAGTATCATGAGTACAAAAAATATGGACTATCATTAGGCCATATTCACAGATAATAATTAAAATTGTCGTGTGCAACGTCATGAGCCAGTTCATACGGATCCTATCAGAGACTAATATGGTACATACTGTACACTTTATAGTTTTCATTTGAGTGTTTTGCTACAAACAGCTCCCTGTCGAATGTACTGTATATCAGTGTGCTGTAACCTGGCGTGGGCTGCAATGTGCACGGAACATCCGCCACCGGCACAGCACTGCAGGAACTGCGGCTGCAGTGTGCAGTGTCCACAAACTGGCTAATGCACACTTATGTGTGTATGTGTGGGGGTGCACATGTTTATTTTTAAATACCGAATTTTGGTCCATAGATATGTGATGGTACCTGCACCTCACTAGTATTATGTGTGTGTGCGCGTGCATGTTTCTTTTAAAGTACCTCATTTTGGTCCGTATGTATGTGACAGTACCTGCACCGCACTATTATTATTATGTGTGTGTGTGCGTGTGTGTTTGCGTGCACGTTTCTTTTAAATTACCTCATTTTGGTCCATATGCATGTGACAATACCGGCACCTCACTATTATATAAGATGTTCTCAGAGAACAGATGTGAATGAAGTAGACACGCTGCAGGGTGTTGTTCTCAGGATGATGACAGCTGTCATTCAAAGCAATACATTCCCATTACTGTAGTGGTACAGTTTCTTAGGATAAACGGCAGCAAAAGAGTAGTAGCAGTAATTATCCTAATTGAAGCAGGAGGAGAGGCTTGCTGGAGCAATCCTTTGTACAGCAAGCCCTTCTTTGCCTTTTTTGAATGTGTGTTCAATCCAATACATTGTGTAAATAGAGGCAGATCACCCATATACAAACATATACTGTAAGGACAAATGTTTATACTGGTATAGTCTACAGTGTAAGCCTCCTCTTGAAAAAAGTCTCCACCTCACTGAATTTACCCAGCCTCTGAGGATGGCGCTATTCTCCAACTTACTGAATTTACCCAATGTCTGAGCCTGGTGCTACGTTACTGAATTAGTAAATTTGCTGAATGCATTTTTCATTGCTGCCTTATTTTCTGTATGTTTTCTTTTCCCTCCACAAAGAAAAGCGAAATTGCATTCATAGGCCTATCTTATTAAGGGCCCTGCCAGTGGAGAGAGCAGACACAAGCACACACTCCACAGCCCATGCAGATTGCAATGACTTCTCCACTTCCACTACAACAACTCCATCAACTGAGTGCTATTTGCTATATTTGTCATTTGTATCTAATTGTGTCTTATCTCCAAAGCAGTGCGCACGCTTGATAGTCAGTCTGCCCATTAATTAAGGATAATCCATTTGCATATGCAGCATTAAAAAAGGCCCCATATTCATATTGCCTTCTTTGTCTTCATAATATCTTAATCTTTGCATGCTTTCAGTTGCTTTTTCATAGCAGCATGGGCTCTCCTTAGGGTGAACACAGAATAAGCTAGAGACAGACGGAACATTCCTTGCCGCCGCCATGGCAACGTGCCATGAGAAAAGGGCCAGAGCAGTACCTCTGAATGTTGTGCGCACCATTAAAATCTCTGAAACATAACCAGGGAAAATTGCCATTTAAATTTGCACCAATCCCAATTTTTGTATATAAAATAGTTAGGCCTACTCCTCTGTTCTCCCATATAAAATCTGGAATGATTTGACCAGTATATGAGCCCACGTCAATGCACACACACACACACACACACACACAAACAAAACACAAACGGCCACCCACACACAAACATATCATGTGTCAATAATAATTCACACATTAGATCCCATTCAAGGAGGGTGTATTGACACCTTCCCTCATACACATTTAGCACCCAGCTAGAAAATGCACAGCAGCCATTTAGCAACAAAACATTCCCCACACATCAGGGACACTAAATTAGCCAGTTACACTTGAATGAACTAAAATGACCAGATTAGATGGGCCAGCCCTTAGCATTAGCAATAGCGTATCTTTCAGAATCAGTTAACATTGTGACTTATTTCAAAACATGGGTAACGCAGTAGCCCCTTGACAGAATTAAACATTCTGGGTTCAAAGGAAAGACTGCCCCCAACTGGCCGAACAATACCACCACCACCAGCAAAACTGCTTTGAGTCCTTCCAATGAACGCATCACTGTGAGACACCACTTTAATCGCTCCTCGATCCCAATTATTTACTCAGGCTATGGTCTGCTGCACTCATCACCACAAGAACTGCAAGTGAGAACACAAACAAACCCACCCCAGAGAGCGCATAAATGAACCTCAAAGGCAAACAAAAGACGTGATTTTACAGTGAGTTACAGTATATATTTGCATGCTTGCAGTGTGTATTGCAGGGGTTCCCAAACATTTTTCTGATGTGACCCCCAAATTAATGTTCACAAACTTACATGACCCCAACACCCCACCCACACACATCGTGTGCCTAGCCACGACTACTACTGGAAATATACCACAACCTCTCCCGCCTCATTGCTTTATTATAGTTATAATGTTAAACATGTAGTGGCCTACAATCACATATTTTAAAGAGACAAAAATGACATGAAATCGAGCGACCCAACATGGAGTCCCGACGCACAGTTTGGGAACTCCTGGAGTATTGTGTATTTGCTGCCCTCTTAGTATTTGCTTTTGCCCCCAAATTTGGAATGCCCAATCACATTTTGTAGGTATCTCATCACTATGCACAGTATACAGGTATGTGCAGTGTACTTCAGTGAGCCTGTATGCGTGCCTGCACTGGTGTGAGTGCATTTATGAGTAGACAGGGTGCCATCTTGATAAAAGGTGGCAGTCAGGGCACAGTGAATGACAAAGTGCTGAGTAACGGAAGCAGTGGGCATATTTAAACTCACAGTCGCCTCCTCTCTCACAGCTGCCAGAACCAGCACGCCACAGTGTGTCTTCCCATCTGCTGCCAAGCCATGAAACTCAATTACAGGTCCAGTGAACTGCAGACACTTCTATTAGAGACTCGGATTCTTCACCTCTTACGTGACAGTTGAGCTGAGCTAAAGGCAATAACGCGCAAGTAAACTAGACTGTGGGCTCTCATTAAAAGTACATAGGCTTAGCAGATTCATGACAGCAACAATAGCAATAATTAGCTATCATGTGAGCAGTGTTATTTCACTCGGAGATATTTTTGCTTTGTGCGCTCCTGTTCAAAATGTTAACTGGCGTTTATAAATTGTTAATGACCAAAGAAAACCTGACGCTAGCTCTTACCATTTGTGCACAGCCAGAGCATTATTCATTAATGCAGACTTCGGTTGTTAAAGCATATTTAATGAGCACTAATACACAGGAGTGCTCGGTCCTGCTTCTCCCCTCCACGCCCCAATTTCACTGTGTTAAGATGGTGTGGGCTACTTTCACACAGAGCTGATGTGCAAACCATTATTGATGAAGAAAGTGAAAGCCAAGAGCCTAAAGGGCCCAATCTATGGTCCTTTATGCTACATAAAGGGCACCCAGGCTGGTTTTGTTAAAGAAGAAATCAGGGGAGAATTTCTGGCTGTAAGCGCTAATCATTTATACCCACGCTTTTTTGTACTATTGACGTAATTTACACTTGGTACAATACATTTCCCGGAACCGCGCTTTCCCTGTGGGTACATATTGAGAAGGTTATGGATTTCTTAATGAAAGATTGACAAATTCATTTTAAATTATCATCAAAAATGGTCTGCTAGCTCATCTTCCTAATGCCCCGGATTTCAGTGAGGTGACATGGCCGACGGTCTGGTGTCAAATCAGAACTGGGCCTTAAACGAGCGCCGCAGTCTGCCCGCGCCCAACGCGCCATAAGCGCACTCATCTGCCGCAATTACCGCACAGTGGAAAGAAGCGGCTTCAGAGGGGAGCACGCACTTGCCTGTGCTCAGCACAATGGACTGATTACAGGGCTGAGACGTGCTCAGAAATACAAGGGGCCATTTCGAATCGGTGAAAAGAAATCAGAGATTTCAAAAATATAAACACGATGAATACAAATTTCAAAAGCCTTTATGTTTCAATGTGTGTAGATCCCGGCAGTACATGCTCTTGGTTCTGAAGACAGCCATCGTGCTTTATACAGGTATACCGAGAACCCCTGTAATTACTGTTTGCTACTGTGGACACGATGACAGAATTGACTTCTGAAGACGGAGTCTACTATGTGTCACAGTCTACTGGCACAAATTTCAAATGTAACTGATAACACAACAAAAGAGTTATACAGCGCAGTCTGTACGTATTTGTACAGGGACGGTGTCTATGTTGTTTTGGCTCATACGTCAGAAAATTGGAATTGAAATGGATTTGAAATGTTAATTGGAGGGTATTTACACGCATATCGGGTTAACCGTGTAGGAATTGCAGCCCTTTTATACACAGTCCCCCATTTTGGCGGAGCAAAAGTAATTGGACAATTGGTGGCTCTACTGTTTCTTGGTCATCTGTGTATTGTTGCATCATTCGTTTATGCATAAGAAAGGCAACAAAATGTTGAGCTTTACAGCCAAAACATTGGCTGTGTCAAACTATTTGGTACATTTGTAAGAAGGAAAAATGCATATTCTCAGCAATAGCAAACAACCTTGTTGATCACAGTAGTTAGATGACCCAAGAATACTTTCAATTGTGAACAAAAACCCCTTTTCAACTGTCAAACAGATCAAGTACACTCTCCAGGATATAGGCATAGATGTGTCAAAGACTACTATAAAGTCTATAAAGACTACATCAGCATAACATCGGAGGGTACACTGCAAGATCCAAACCACTGGTAAGCCCTCAAGGACAGAATTGCCAGGTTTGAGCTAGTTTGTTCAGAGATACTCTGTAGTGTTGTAGTGTGTTCAGAGATACTCTTCTGTATACCACTAATATACTGAAGTTAATGTCACCTACCTATCAGTCTGCCCATTGTTCTCTGACCTCTCATTAACAAGGTGTTTTTGCCCACAGAACTGCTGCTCACTGGATGTTTTTTGTTTTTCGCACCATTTTCTCCATAATCTCTTTTGACTATTTTGCATGATAATCCCTGAAGATTAGCAGTTCCTGAGACACTCAAACCAACCCATCTGCCACCAGAAATCATTCCATGGTCAAAGTCACTTAGATCACATTTCTTCCACATTCTGCATGCTACACTGATTTGCTACCAGATGATTGGCTGATCAAATGATCCACCCAGTGGCCACAAAAAAGTAGCCTTAAATGAAAGAGTCTGTATTTTAACAATGTATTCATTGTTTCGTTTCAAATACAATGTGCTGGAGTACAGTGCCAAAACAACTAAAATTGCATCACTGTCCAAATACTTACATATTGCACTGTACAGTGCAGCTGGTTGTGTTTTCAAGATATGATTTAATTAGAGCTGAGAATGGCACCTCTAAATTAATGTAATGCACTGATTTTAAAATGAAACATAGTAACCTCAAAAGGTTCTTATGGCTACCACACAATGGACAAACAAATATGCATATGCATATGCTCAACTTCTGGGAACAAGGATTACTAGGGTTAACGTCAATAATGAGAGATGCTTTGCAAGTTTCTCAGCAGAACTATTTAAAATATGTAAAATGCACAAAACACATCTTTCAGAGATTGTGGGACTCATATACAGAGCATTGCATTCCCAGACATTAGAAATAGATTTTCAGTCAGTAATTTGAGGCTCTTAATAAACAAACAAACCAACAAACCAATAAATAAATAAATAAAATGACAGCTGTACTAGCTTTATACTGGATCGTTCAACCACAAATTCAACAGTCGGGCCTTTATCAAACGCAGGCACCACTGCATGCAAATGTTACATTACATTATCTCACAATTCCCAGGCAAATTATGACACTTTACAATACGACAGTTGTCTCTTACCTTAAACAGCAAAGGATGAATTTAAGTTTGAACAAATGCCTCTTTCCTGCAAGAAAATGCACACAGATGTATCATGCATTAACTTCTGACTGTAGGTGAACTGCATCAATAGTTATTGTAGGACAGAAGCAATTTTCTATGCGTGAGGTGTGAACTTAAATGGAATGCTACAGTAAGTCTTAAGCCTCTACTTTACAGTTACGATATTTTAAGTACAGTATTAATGGGACAAGCTTTATATTAGGCTCAGGTTAGATGATATAAGCATGAGTGTAGCACCTTGTTTGAGTCACAAAGTATCTGGTGTGTAAGGAAAAAAGGATATCTAAAATCTTGTTGGCAGGTTGCCAAACTATAGTCCATTTTATTATGATTTTCCATAGCAAAGACCCTGATTCAATTGGTATGGAACTGGAGCCAATGAGAGGACCAGTTGCATGATTCTGAGAAGTTCTGCATGGAGGATGGTCAAAAATCCCCCTAAACATGTTCTCTAACCATATCAAAAATTATAGGAAAATACTTCTTCTTTGACAGGGGTGTTTGCACAAAGTATTAATTCAGGGGTGACGATAATTGTGAAACTTGTTTTTTTAAATCAGACTTTGGTTGATTCCACTGAATTTATATTTATCAATTCAATTCAATCAATTCAATTGATATTTATCAAGGATGCCAATAATTCTGAATTCTCCCCGCCACTCACTCTGTTTTATTATTGTGATATAGCATGCAGTATAATTAAAAGTGTCCCTGTTTCTCTTGAGATTCGTCTTGTTGGAGGTGCAGAAGCCCAGAGGGAACAGGAGAGAACCATCACTTTCCTTCACAAAGCAGCCAGTTCTCACAGTAAAACCAGCTTCCTGCTCTGCTGTGCATGGTGCCTTTTATAGCAGGGTAAACTCAGTGCTTCGAGAGCATGGGAGGGGGAGTCACTGCAGCAGTCCATGAAAACACACACCTCACATACAAACACACATGCTCTCTCTCTCTCTCTCTCTCTCTCTCTCTCTCTCTCTCTCTCTCTCTCAGAGCATACTAACACAGTAATAAAGAATGTGTTGCATTTTACTTTTTTGTTAAAGTGATAGGATTGTTGCACCATCTGCTTATTTCACATCTGGAATTCAATGCATGAAACAATGGACAGATATTATTACCGACTGTATTTGTTGATACGCTATATGAATCTGGCTTGATACATTGAAATTTATAATACGTCACTGATATTGCGTATATACCTGTATATAAACATAAGAAAATGTGCGCATGTGTGAATGTGTTATACATATAAACATAATAAATATTAATAATGCCTTGGTTGTGTCAATCCATGGGACCACAAAGAACAGGTGATAGTTGTGTAATGTGATGCACTTACTACAATGGATACTGTGTGCATAAACAATGCAGATATTTTAAAAATAAAAATGTAACTGCAAACACATGATTTTGAAGTGAAATTGTTAAATGTGGTTCAATGTGCTAAACGTACGGGTAGAAATAAAGTAATATTTCCACCCATAATTTACCCAGTACGAGCTGCTTTTATAACCAGTACGAGCGGTGTGGGTTGGAAGGACCAGTAGCACAACATACAAATGACCAAAAAAGACGCGTTCAAACAAATACATTTCTACGTAAATTTGCAAGTGCACAGTTTACTAGAATCGCAGCAAACTGACAAATAGGTAAATAAACCGCGTGGTCTTTTTCTTTGTATAATCTTAGAAATAAGACTGTAGCCTATCGCGAGTCAGACCATCCCATGTTGCAAATTCCGTTTTACAGCACCGCGATGAGGCCGTCGAGAATTAATTCATAAACAAAAACAATACACACTATGCTAAATATACTATACTAAACGCAAGATGAGAAGATATCAAATACATTTTAAATCAGTAATAGCTACTTACCATGCGCGTTGTCAAATCATTATGAGATGACCTGCTCGCTTTAACGCAGTATGAATGAAAAGCCTAAAAGCTGATTTAATGTTTTATTTGTGCATGGCGGCATACACCTGATCTAAGTAAAAACAATATTATTTAAACGCAGCATTGATGACAAGAGTTGTAATTATGGGTTGACTAGCCGGCAGTTACCTCAAGAACATGCAAGCCGAATGCTCTTCCGGCTGCTAGTGCAAACAATGGTGCAGGATGAGTCTGACAGCGTTGCTGACAACGTCACTACGGTCAGCCAGTCCCAGATGGATTAAAAACCAGGAATCGTACAGACAGAAAAAAGGCCTGCGGTATACAGCTGTTAGTCCGAATCCTGCTGAGGAAATGTCTAATGCACATGCCATCTCTCGGTTACTTATATCTTTATTGGATTTCCAGTAAAACAGTGGTGTTTTTTGTTTATTTCCTCAATAAATGCCCATGAAAACTGGGTTACAGTATTTTTTTTTCTTAATAGCAAGTAATGGCAAGACATAAAATCTTAGCCCAAATCTGAAATAGCCTACTGCAGTACCGAGTGACAAAAATATTTGGAAATAACAGAACACAAAGGGTTTTTTAAAAGTCTGAGGTTCCCAAATGATATACAGTATCACTTGGAAACTTCAGATACAGTATCTAGCTAGAAATGCACCCAGGATTCCTGCAGAGAAGCATGTGACCCTTTTAGAAAGGTTTTGACTGCTGTGTATTTCCCACCTCAACAGCAACTCTTGTGATTAAATAGGCACTTGCAATCACCTTGCGCCAACCTGCATGCGCAATGCAAACAGATGTTCATAAATTAAATTCTTGAAAAGCAGCATTGTTGGAATTACAGTGTGTCACTGTATATCAGGATATCTATAGGGGTTAGGGCAGCCATGGTGCAATCTGAAGAGGTGAGCCTTCAGTCTGCATCAGAATACGTGTAGGGTTGGAAGCCCATTCCACCACCAGGGGGCCAGATCTACCAGGGGATTTGACCTTGAGGTGCGGATGGGGTGGAAGATACCAGGAGTAGCATAACACAGGTGTCTAGTAGGTGTGTAGGGTCTGTCTGAAAACCTTCTGAAGAGATAACAGAGCTGTCCGATTTGCCACCTGATAGGCAAGCAGGAAGGTTCTAGATTTCATCCGAGCCGACGTTGACAACCAGTGGGAGGAGATGAAGGGGAGTAAAATATCTGAGTCTGGCGAGGTTGTAAATCATTACATTAAATTACATTACAGTTACTTAGCTACCACTTTTCTCTAAAGCGACTTATAGTTGATTAGACTAAGCAGGGGACAATCCCCACCCAGACGTTGACGACCAGTGGAAGGAAATGAAGGGGAGTGACATGGCTGAGTCTGGGGAGGTTGTAAATCATTACATTACGTTACAGTTACGTAGCTGATGCTTTTATCCAAAGCGACTTACAGCAGGGGACAATCCCTCCTAGAGCAATGTGGGGTTAAGGGCCTTGCTCAAGGGCCCAACAGCTGTGCGGATCTTATCATGGCTACACCAGCAGCAGTAATCTGGATAAACTCCATAGGTCTGATAGTGGAGGCAGGGAGACCAGCAAGGAGGCAAGGAGGGAGTTGCAGGGGTCCAGATTGGAGATGATCATGGCCTGGGCTAAGAGTAGGGTTGGGTAGGCGGTGAGGAAGGAGTGGACTCTCCAGATGTTGCACAGAAACATCTGCACACCCAACAAACCACCATGATGTTCTCCGAGAAGAGCAGTTTGCTGCTGAGTACCGCACCAGTATTTCTGGAAGATAAAGACAATCATAACATAACATAACATATTGGTGAGAACAGGCCATTCAGCCCAACAATGCTCAACGTTCCCTCTCACTAAAGTGTACCTACTGCTTGGCTTGCCTAAAAGGTACATAGTATCTTGCACCGTGTCAAGCCTGGTCTTGGAAACCCCCAGTGTTTCTGCCTCCACTCCATGTCCTGGCAAGTTATTCCACACAGTGACCTCTTTCTGTCTGAAAATACACTCACTGAGCACTTTAATACGAACATCTATACACCTACATATTCATGTGATTATCTAATCAGACAATTGAGTGGCAGCAGTGCAATGCATACAATCATGCAGATACAGGTCAGGAGCTTCAATTAATGCTCACCTCAACCATCAGAATGAGAACACAATGTGATCTAAGTGACCATGGAATAATTGTTGCTGCCAGACAGGGTGGTTTGAGTATCTCAGAAACTGCTGATCTCCTGGGATTTTCACACACGACATTCTCTAGAGTTTGCAGAGAAAGGTGTGAAAAACAAAAAACAAATCAAATGAGCAGAAGTTCTGCAGACAGAAACACCTTGTTAATGAGAGCGGTCTTAATCCAATCCTAATTAATCCAAATTAATCCAATCCTTAATCCAAGGTCTTAATCCAATCCTCCCAAATCTCTTTTTACTAAATTTAAAGAGATTAAGTATCTTAAGTTTATCTTTTATACTTTTATCGTTTACACATGGAATCAATTTAGTTGCCCTTCTCTGACCCTTTTCCAGTGCCTCTATTTCTTTCTTATAGTGTGGCCCCCAGAACTGCACACAGTACTCTAAGTGTGAATATAACTTCCTTAGATTAATACGTAATACTCCTAGCATTTATCCTAGCATCCTTTTGGCCTTTTTACTACTACCTCACATTGACTAGAACCTGAAAGACTTTGATCAACTAATACGCCCAAGTTGTTTTCAACTTGAGCACTTTCCAATTTTGTACCACCCATAAAGTAATCCTGCTTTATGTTTTTATTCACCACATGTAGAACTTTTCGTTATATTAAATTTAATTTGCCTGGTTTCCGCCAATTTCTGGATTTCATTTAAATCTGGCTGGATTACTTTAGTAGATTCCAAATTGTTAGCTAAACCACCTAGTTTTGTATCATCTGCAAATTTTAATAAAGTACTTTCAATGCCTCTGTCATTTATGTAAATGGAGAAGAGCAGTGGCCCCAGCACCAAACCCTGTGGGACTCCACTTCCCACAATACCCTGCCCAGCTAAGGTCCCTCCTACTACTCTTTGTGTTCTATGTAGTGTAGGTTGACACTGTAGTGCCATCTTGGGTTAAATATATGTCCAGCAGTAAACTTCGCTGGATAGAGTATCTGGGTTTTAGCCAAGTTGAACGAAAGTCAAAGATTTGTCATCCAGCTTCAGATGTCTTGTAGGCAAGGTGAGATCTGTGCTGAGACAGTTGTGTGTCATCAGTGTAGGAGTGATAAAACAGGCTATGGGAGGAGATAACAGATGTAAGGAGGAGGTGACAGATCTAAGAGACTTGGGCTGGATTTTAATCAAAATGGTACGCTTTCTTCGTGATATTCCCTGCCCTTGCTTCAAGGGTTGATTCCCTGAAAAGAAATATGCCACACCAAGTGGGGATTGGTTCCAAATTATGAAAGGGGAGGGAATAATTATATTCCTTCGTTCCTTCATTTTTCCTTCTGCCCACCAAGGGTATAAAATGCAAGCTTGCAGCAAGAAGGGGAATCCCACAATGCAATGCTTCATGTATTTAGACGAGAGGAGTGAATCATTGCGCTTTCAAATGGAAGAGGCAATGTCGGATAAGTACGGCAGGTTCGTTAATAATTCATGAGCACATGTTGAGGGATGAGAGGGGTGTGTGGGGAGTAAAGGACCGAGGATTTAACTTCAGATACATTAGCCTATATTTTTTTGTTCGCGTTTTTTAATGAGGTGTAAGAAATCCTCACAAAAATATTTTATAATACCGGCAGGTGTGTTTTTATTATCGTTAAAAATAAGCTAGGATGGTTTTTATGAATTATTCATGAACATTCCAAAGTCAACCTATGGAAAAAGGAAATGCTTGCACATGGAGCCGAGGATACAATAGGGTAGCACTTCCTATATACCTGCTGCATGTTGTTTGCTGTATGTCACAAATGTAGTCGGGAAGGGAATGTGTTAAAGAGGAATCAAACCCAGCATTAGTATACACTCAGTGAGCACTTTATTAGGCATTTATTAGACTTATTGGTCTTCTGCTGCTGTATCCATTTAAAAAGTTTGGCACTTTGTGTGTTCATGCTCTTCTGCATACAACTCTTGCAATGTGTGGTTATTTGCGTTACTGTCACCTTCCTGTCAGCTTTGACCAGTCTGGCCCATCTCCACAGACCTCTCTCATTAACAACAACTTATTTTGCCTGCAGAACTGCTGCTCACTGGATGTTTTTTGTTTTTCGCACCATTATCTACAAACTCTAGAGACTGCTGTGCATGAAAATCCCAGGAGATCAGCAGTTTCTTCATACCACCGTGTCTGGCAACAGTCATTCCACAGTGAAAGTCACATAGATCACATTTCTTATCTATTCTGACAACAGCTGAACATCTTGACCATGTCTACATGCTTTCATGCATTTAGTTGCTGCCAAATGATTGGCTGATCAAATATTTAGATTCACAAGCTGGTGTACAGGACTACCTAATAATGTGCTCTGTAAGTGTAGTGCCTAAACTTGCTGTCAGTCTACCTGCCATCCTTTTAATTCAATTTTATTTATTGTTTATTTATCCAGGTGAGTCACATTAGGATTTTAGAAAATGGTTTCTAAAAGGAGCTCTGCCGTCCCTGTTCTTCCACAAACTAAAGATCTATGAGCAGCCACTGCTTAATAGCAGTGTATATAGACTGTATACAACTTTGTATCATGCTTGGGTGGGCATTTGGGTACAAAGGGCGGGCAGACCCTTTGTACCCTTCTCTTCTGCCTGTGGTACCAATTTGCAGGACACTTCTGCCCACTCGCAAGTCTCTCCAGGGTGGGCGGACATCCCTTTTGGGTGGGCACTGCCCATCTTCCACCCACTCTTAGCCAGCCCGGAAATATTTTACTGGTAATTCTGTATGCGACACAATCTGGAAAAAAAATCTGTGATCTAGTTGCTATGTACTGTATTTAATAAACCATTACAGGAATAAATGGCAATGATGATTCTGGTTTGGGTGGCATGGTAGCCAAACATTTAGCAACCTTTTCCTAATGTGTCCAAATAATTTAGATTACAACTGTATTTGTGGCTTGTGTGAAAATAATATAATACAAATATAATAATACCTTTATATAAAACCTTTGGTTGTCAGAAGCATCGACCAGCTTTGTGGCAGTACTTAATGTAACGAGAGCAATCAGGCCATCTCTTCACAATCAGCGATACAAACCTTTCCTTTACATCACAGCAAGGTGAGCAATCTGAGCCACAATGGTTGGTGTTAATGGAGGTAACCCAGTGGTGAATCAACCCCAACCTACTTTTCTGAAAATCACTTTTAAGTCATTGGAAAGGATTATTGCTTTGGTGTTTTTCAGTCATTAGACATTATATGATAAAATCATCATAATCCCTAGAGAATTATCCTTAATATGATAATTGTTTGTTAGTTTGTTCTGCTAGTTCACATAGATTGCAGTCTAGGATGGCTAAACCTCCTTCTGTCTAGGAAGACAAAGGTCTTATTTGAATAAGTTTTTTACCATATACATTCTGTAATTACCATGTGTTTTTGTGATCAAATGTTTTTAGTCATAGGACTTTTAATACAAAATATCTTCACAGAGTACTTATTTTTCTCCTGTAACTCTCAAAGTTGTGGCCACTAGGTCACACAATTTTTTTAATGTTTTTATTTTTTGCTTTTTTGAATAATGCTCCCAACTGGGATAGCAGATATTGCTTCCACCAAAACAGACCTTGACATATAGCAACAAAAAATGTAATGCAAAACATGGGTAGCATTGCCGTGGAACATGATTTAGTTTCTCTGAGGCATATTGGTCAAATATTTATTGTATCTTGGCATAATGTTAATATTAACCATTTGGTATGGAGATAGATTTTTTGAAATTGTGTTTATCATAGATTATATAGTGCAAGCTTTGTGTATGTAAGTAGCTTGGCTTTTTTAATGTTTAATGGGTGGTTTTGTTGAGATAATTTACAGAATAATCTTTTCATTTTCTGCAGTGTTCCTTGGTGTTTTTAAGTACATTATTGTGAAAAGATTTTAAAGAATCTGGATGGGTTCAGGTTACACTTGTGCAAGGTCTAGTTAATTCCAAAACTGCACACTGCAGGGATGTAAGAAAACTCAGAGTTGAGTACTCAAATGGTGTACAATTGAAAAGGAGCGAGAGACGGGCTGAAGTTTTGGGGTGTGTCCGCCTGATAGATGGAAATAAGTGAATTCAGCCTCTGATTTACTAATGAGCACTAATTACATACACATTTTACTCACAAAAAAACATTCCATCAGGAAATGCTGCATAAGTACAAGTCGGTTTAATAAACTGTTTCATGTAGAATGGTTAATGAGTGATTTACATTTCAATAATGAAGTAAAATGTACATTATCTTGTCATTTTTAAATTCCCAAATTATTTCCATCAGCTACTAATGGGTTTGAAATGAAATAAATTAAAATATAAGGACTGCACTCATGAATAAAAATAATAAAGCAAGCACTACACAAGGGTTCTTTCAAACAATAATTATTACAGGTGCAAAAGGAATTCTACATGAGCATTTCCCAACCGCTATGCTGCAAATTACTGGTGTGCCTTCAGGTCAGGCTGTGTAAAAAAATAATCTTTAAAAATTAATGTAAAGAACAGTAATCCCCTTCACAACATCCTAAAATGATCGTCACTAAAACCTAGACCTTAATTAAAACCCAGAGGACTCATTTGAACACTCTTGCTGTGGTTTTGAATGTAGTGGCATCAGGAGCCCGCAATGTTGGCTAGCTAATTTAGCGAGGGCAGCTACATTGTGAAAAATGTAGACCTGAAGGAATCTGAACTAATTCCTCAAAGTGAATTGTGCATCAAGATGAGGTGACTGGTGAGAAAACTGCAGAATGGCAGTTATTTGTCTCACAGGTTTACATATACTGGGGATCCATCTTGTCCCAGCATATACCCGATGTGGGGAGAAACTATCAATCCACGCCACATTCTCAAGAAAATGTAAACATTATGTTCGCTCCCAGTCATCCACACTTGGGAACAGTGATTAATGAATTCATTCAAGAGCAACTCAAACAGCAAATGCTAAGATGGTGCTCGACAGTGTTTGAGAAAGCGCTTCGGGCCAGCTGTCACAGTTGCTGTGGCTGTAGCTGAATCGATGATATTGCCGGCATGCAACATCATTATGGGATTGGGCCACAAGCTGCAAAAGAGATGGCAAATGTTCCCCCATCAACCAATACAATCAGCAGTTAGGTTAATGTCTGTCTATATCAAAAGTATTATTTTGGATAAAGTCACATCCAGTGGAAAATTTTGTACTGCAGTGGATTTTTGATGTATTTGACTTCTATGAAATTGGTCTGCTGTGAGATTTCATAATATTTGTGTGTGTAATGTGGATGAGAAAAGGCGAGAAAACACAGTGTGAAGACTGCAGTTTCATCACAGAATAGAAGAAAAATATTGGCTGCAAAATCAATACCTAAATGGAATATTATAAACACAGTGATAGGGCTATTTCTTATATTATAACGCCATGTACCATACTCTGACAGGGCAAAAGTCCATGGAATTTTGAAATCCAAATCATTTTTCAACCCTAGAAAACCTAGAAAACCTAGAAAACCCACTAAACTGGCCACTACTCAGTTGGCACCACCTTACAGATTTCTAAACACTTTCTTTTAACAGTGTATGGAAGGAGGTACGTCCATAGATCTCATTTAATCAATGACACAGCCACTAAACAGCAGGGAGCTCAATATCTGGATTATATTTTTACACAAGGGCACAGTGCAGACTAAATACACTTGTGTATGAAGAAGAATTACATAATTATGTGTTCCAATAAAGTTGTGGTATTTGGCGGTTTTTCAAGGCACGCAATTTAAGCAATGCCAAAAATGCTAAAAGGACAAAGGTCTGAAACAGCAATAGCAGTAGCAGCAACAATATATTATCACAAAATATGGGCAATATACATTATACCTTCTTGTTTGCTGTTGTTAAACTCGACAAGCAGCTGTGGTCAGTGGAAACTGGTTTGGTAGTATCTGTACCTCATTTTTTTCAACACCTAAATTCGCTCCAGTCGATATGTCCGAAGGAGATTGAGATACAGTAAGGCCCAATTAAGGCATATAGAATTCAGCATGAATCTTAAATGAAAACATCAATTAACAAAATTCTGTAATTAGGAATTAATTTACAGAAACATGCCAGAAGAGAATATGCACTACACCATTAAGCATGGGAAATAATGGCAGGGACAGAAATATAAGGAGGTAGTGCAAGGATGTGGGCTAGGAAATGGCCAAGCTAGCTGAAGTATCAAAGTATTTGACTTCAGGGAGACAGCTAGGGACAAGCAACCATTGCAGTAAGTCCTGGTGTGCCATAGCTTGGCAGCAGATTTCCATAACCAAACCTAGCTAGCACAAGCTAGACAGCTACATCACTGAATGCAGCAGATAACCTTTATGGTCTGATTTTGATTGAATATTTTAACTAGAGTAAAACCAACTGATGTTAATTGCCAAAATGCAATTCTTGGAAGACATAATGATGCTGGCACAATGTTCAAAAGCTGATTCACCACAGTAATTAATATTCCATAATATTCCATATTGATTTGGTTTGCTAAATTTATAACAGTATCCTACCATGTGATCCCAGTACTTTCAGTTAGCGTTTTCTTGCGCTCTTAAAACTCAGAAGCTCAGAAGCTCAGCAATGAGAAACAGAAACTTCAAACATCCAAAATGTCCGGTGTGGGAGTTATTCAGACCTGACAGATTTATGCATCTGCTTAAGAGAGACTTGCTAAGATGAAATGACCTTTGTTTTAACAGGTATTCAGACAAGATTTCCGCTTATTTTTGACACTGAAATAAGAAGAGTCAAGAATGTATTTAGTTTTGGGAGGGTGGGGGTGTGTGGTCCCTCGTGATTGATTTTGGCATATTTTATGCCTATCTAACTGTATGTCTCCCTGCAATGGTTTGGTGCCCTGCCCAGGGTGTATTCCTACCTCTCACCCAATGCATGCTGGGATAGGCTCTAGACGCCCTCACTACCCTGACCAATAATAACAGGTTAGATAGTGGATAGATGGATGGATGTATAATTGTCAGGGGAGAGGAGGGAAGAGCATGGCTTATAGTGATATTCAGTCCACCAGGTACCCAGATCAATGTGGCCAAAGCACAAATCACCTGAGTCGATTCTCTGGAAGAAGGAACTAGAATGAGTATGTCAGGGCCTGTTAACAAATGTACCAGGTCAAAGGTTCCCGTTTAAATTGGCATATAAGACGCATAAACATGTCCCAAGAAGGGACCTTAAAGGAAAAAAAGATAAAAAAGAAATACTAAAACAATGAACAAGACAATGAACATAGAGAGAAGGGGAAGATGGCTTGCAGTAATGGCACTCCAGAAGTACCCTTAAATCCTCAGGTTTAAGGCTCTGTGTGGCTTATTATCACTAAACCCTGAAGGAGCTGTTGAAACAAACACATTCAAAATAACATAAAATAAATGTCACAGTATATACATGACTGATGTTCGGGAATTGTCGCCAATACCAAGAGCATATGAATTCACAGAATTGTCGTGGACTCGAAAGTTCCATCTACAGCAGGACTTCACACTACAGGCAGGTTGGGTGTATGGAGCAACTAAAGTAACATTGTTTTAGTTGCTCCGTATATCATAAACCAACAAGTCGTCCATTGATACACAGCTCTGTAGATTGGCTCAATCTAACTGGACAGACAAGTGGATTTAAAGAAAATGCTTCCATCTAGTGGCATATTCTTAACAAAGCATTGAAAGGCAACAATACAGTATTCTACCAAGTTGACAGTAACAAGTGTGACACATTGATTCTTCCCTATTTAGTCTTGAGTTGGTTAACTAGTGAGGGTTAGAATTTGGCAAACATGATTCATACAAATTATTTATATGTTATGGATCACATTGAAATTACTTGCTTGATATGTATATTCTGCAATTCAAGTTTTTTTAATGCTTATAAAATACCCTTGGTAAATGTACAGTATCTTTCAAGTAAATATAGTAATTGAATTTGCTCATTGCAAACTGAATAATTTAAGAAAATCTGCATTATACATGCTGCACACACCAATGTGTTGGAAGTAAAAGATGAGCTTTGAACTAGAGGCTAATGTGGCAAACTGGGCAGTAGAGGGCAGTGATAGTCCATCTCCAACAGTGAGGAGGACCCAGCACAGCAATCTCATTCACTTTAGATGTGTAAATGAAATGAGATGCAAATCTATCAAAGAACGTAATCCTTTCGATATATACAGACGTGGCAGATGGGAAGAGGGGGGTCCACAGGTCAATCATTTATAAGTCAGACATTCCAAAAAATACTTCAGAAAAGGATGCACTGATGTTTTCTTGCTCAAAGGAAAGATTAGAAGTTCCTAACATCTACTTCTGGGTCCTAGAAGGAACATTTAAGGGAATTGAATGTCCTGAAAGATGGCGGACCTTTTTGATTCTTAGGTCAGGATCAAGGGAAGGAAATAAGCAATTGGAATGAGCAAGCAATTTACACACCTGATTGGCACACCTACTAATCAGCCATTAGAGTCTTTGATTAGTAGAGTCAGGCGTGTAGCTGATTGGTTGGAACTGCACCCATACTGGCCCATTCTGGGTAAGATTGAGTATCCCTGAGCAACAGATCTCCTTGAGCTGCTAATTAGTAGAACCAGGTGTGCCAAATCAGGTTTGGAATGAAAACCTACCAGACGGTAGATCTCCAGGAACAGGGTTGGGCACTGCAGTCTTGTTCTAATTTAGGGGTGCCCACTCACATGCCATGGAGGGCCGAGACTATGCAGGCTTTCATACCAACCAATCACTACACCAGAGTCATATTTCTTCTAAATATATCAGAAGAAATTCATTTCAAATATTTAGAATAAATATTTCACTAAACAGACTTTTCAAAAATACATTTGGCAGCCTGTAGAGCAACAGGCTATTTATGTTCTGAAACTATATTCTGCTGCTCGGTTGGATCTGTTTTTCAGCCTCAAATAAATGCATTACCATTATGAAACAACTGTGTTGCCATCATAAAGTGCAGTGAACAGCCATGGCAACCTCATTAGCCAAGCAGTAATCTTAACATTTAGCACTTGAAGAATTCATTAATGTTTATACATTTTTATGTAGCTGGATATGAATTGTACTATTGACATCTGTGAATAAAATGATTACTATTAGCGGCCATTGAAAGTGGCAAAAAACTGTAGTCACCATCTGTACTTGTAGTTAAACGAATACCTGGGCAAGGCACCAAGGCAAATACGGTTGCTATGGTCTTATGATCTAATCTTTATTTTTAAAGAAAAAATCAGATTAAATAGCTGTTAAAGGCATGTTTTCTAATGACTCTGGTGTGATTATGTAATTAACCAGTGATTCTGGGAAGCAATTGAACAGGACCATTATGTTTTGTTATCAAGAAAGCATTGAATAAGGCCGTGCAGCTAGAGATTAACCAGTGTTATCTGCGGGAAACAGCTGCTGAAAAATAGTTTGAAGGGGAAAAGGTCAGTGCATGAGGAATGAGGGAAGTTAGATATTTATGTCTTCCTTGTTTTCACAGACAGAATTTACTGAGTGTCTGTCTTGCACCTCACCTCTGATAATACTGCAAAATAATCAAAATGGCTGAAAGCAAAGTAGTTTCAGTTATTGATGTCCCCTTTATTTTGACAAAGTTTTTATGGAATGGTTAGCCTATATGCGTTGCTATTTTGCCAAATATAGTAAAGGAACGCTAAAGGTAAATGAGTCTAAACTGAACAATAAACAGGTGTGAATTATATGAATAATGGCAACATAAAACAAAGGGTTACCTAGGTAGCCCAGTTTCTATGAATGAAGGCCAACACGCTACCATAGGGGTCAAGCCTCGCTGTGGTTGATCTTTTAGGACAGGGGTATCAAACTGAATTTCCAGGGGGCCGCAGTGGCTGCGGGTTTTTGTGGTTTCCTTTCAATCAACTGTCAATTAAGGTCTTGAGAACAAGGTGTGCAGATTATTTAGCGAAGCAACAACTTAAATGAACCACAGGTGCTTAGAACAACCAGCAGACACTGCGGCCCTCCAGGACTGGAGTTTGACACCTGTGTTTTAGGAGACAGAATAACAAATTAACCACTCCCCCAGAGTTCCCAGAGTGACTACGCTGGGCTACCTATGTAACCCTTTGTTCTATTTCAGATCGGTCAACACGCCACCATATGGGTCAATTGAAGTACCAAATTAATCAGGAGGGGGACATAGCGAGGTATACATAAAACAAAGGGTAACCTAGGTAACCCAGGTTCTATGAATGAAGGCCAACACACTACCGTATAGGGCATGCCTCGCTGAGGTCGTGCTTTTAGGAGACAGAATGACAAATTAAGCACTCCCCCAGAGTTCCCAGAGTGACTACGCTGTGTGGCGGTTTAACCTTCATTCATAAAACCTGGGCTACCTATGTAACCCTTTGTTCTATTTCAGATCGGTGAACACGCCATCATATGGGTCAACTGAAGCACTGAATTAGTCAGGAGGGGGGGAAACCAAGTCCAGGACTACCATATCTCAGGAAACAAATAAATCATTCCCTGATCTGAGGGAAAACATCCACAAATGAAGGGTAAAATAACATAGCCACTGGGCGAGAATGTCCTGACTTGCACAAAAAAGGTGCGATGAGGACTAATGAAGGTGGCTCTGCTACTTACAGAACAGAGGCGACAGACAATGCCATATTCAGGTGATAGAACCTGGCAAATGCCATTGAAAAAACCCTACCAGCCACTGCACAAACTTCCATCAAGGAAGCACCTCTGAACCGCGTCCTGGTCGAGTGGGCTACCACTCCTGTGGAAGGGGGCAACACGGCACTGCTGTAGGCCAACTCTATCACCCTGACGACTCAGCGAGCCAGTTGCTGCTTAGACACAGTCTGGCCTCTCCCTGAATGGCCAAAACAGATAAAGCTGATCCATATGTGGAGTCAAACAGGTGTAATGTAACTCCTCAGTGCCTGGACTGGGCAGTCTTGGTGCAGCCTAGCCGTGTCTGGAGACCCACAAGGAGGATTAAAGGGGTCCAAACCCAAGGCCTCGCCACAAGGGCATCTACCCTCAACGTCACAAAAGAGGTGGCATTCGATAGCCGAAGCTGAGATGATCACCTACACCCTTTGCCGCTCTCGCTGAGTTCCAATCGGCTGTGGCTGAGATGTGTGCTTCTGCCGTGGGTGAAGACGCCAGTCGAAAGTGCTCCAAAGCACTGCCTCACTGGGAGACATGGAGGAAAAATCTTGAAGCAAACCATCCAAATACACCAACAAGTGGGAGTTGCTTTCCCTTCTTTTTTCATTTCATATAGTAATAATACAGCTAAATAGTAGCAGTATTTGGGACGCTCACACTGGCCTGTGAATTGGAGAGTCAAATTGCCCATTAGTGTACTCCTATCATTGCCATTGACCAGGGCACTGGCCTCAGTACTCTCCTGGTGCCGTACTATGGCTGCCCACTGCTCCTAGGTAACTAGGATAGGCTAAACGCAGAGGATGCATTTCATCTAATCTAATCTAAAAGAGACGTAATTTCACATGGCTGCAGATGTAGAGTACGCAACAACAGTGCCCACCGACGGTATAGAAATACACGTGGGGACTGTTTGAGTGATGCAACGTTCTTAGTTTTCAGCTTTATATGTACCGTTATAGGCGGCATGGATGGTGCAGTGGGTAGCACTGCCACCTCACAGCAAGGAGGTCCTGGGTTTGAATCCCCATCAGCCGGGGCCTCTCTGTGCGGAGTTAGGTTAGGATAATGAATGAATTAATGTACCGTTATATGTATGCGCAAAAAGCTTAGTGCATGGAACTGCTGCAGCCTATATAGCAGGTATCCCCTACACACTTGCGTTTATTAGCATCCAGCTCAGACAGGAAGCTGTATGCACAGTGGGAAGCCGGAGACTACCAGCTCTAGGGGCGTCCCAAGAGGATAGCAGTTCAGACATAAAACCTGTGACATCACAAGCCTCTGCCAAGCTCAGAGAAAGCTGACGCTGGGGCTGGAGGGGGTAAGAGTGCAGTCCCCACCGCCCTAGTAATTACAGCCTTGACCGAAGGCTCCGGAGTAATGGAATCAGAGGTCTGGGAGGCATCAACCCCCAAGCCAGACTCTGAAGGCTCCTCCAGGTCTGACCACTGGGGACCTCCTTCATCATCGAAAGCACCTGAAGCTGCCACTGGCGGCTCATCAGAGTGGCGACAAAGGCGTTTAGCTGCTGTAGCTGCTGCCTCTGTGCATACTTCAAGTCACTAGGCCTTTGCAAGGGCTCATGCCCACTCCCCGAGTCACCATCAGGCTGCCACATTGCTTGGGTTGATGTGATTGCCTAAGGAGGGCTACTCCTGACCAGCCCACAACATGGCTCAGGGTTTCCTCCAAGCAGAGACCGACGGGGGAGGGTGGGTTAGGTAGCATTCGTCCTCATTAGCAGACAAAGAGGATCCTGTAGGCCTTCCAGTAAATGAAAGCATAATGAATATTATTAATAATCACTGTGTTAACAGGATATACCAATTTAAAGTGTTAAAACTCACAGTTCTATCTGCATAACCTATTTTAAGATGCCATTGCTTTAGCAACACCAGTTCCTTATTTTGTGACATGTGGGTAACAAAATAAGCACGGGGGGACCTCGCCTTCTCTGTATTTTGGAAATCCATAAGGACAACAAGGTAATGTCAGTGTCCTTTTCACGGCAAGGGTCCGGAGAACCAACTGCATAATAATAGTATTCTAAAAACCTGCTAACTGAAACTGTTGCATCCAAAAGTACTTGTACACAGGAATGTGATTATCTATGTTTTGTATAGGCTCTCTGTGAGAGCCTATACAAAAACTCAGTGAGCTCACATACAAGCTTCACCAGTATTGATAATCCAGCTGCACAGTAAAGGTGTAATCCCCATCCATGAAAAAATACAGTATAACTTCAGCTCAGCCTACAACCGGCTAGTGGTATTGTATTGAAGTAATGACTGAGAAGCATTCTAGCTGATGATGTATAGTTAGGCTTGCATAAAACAATATGCTGAGACTGCTTTGGCAAAACAGTTTTCTGATTTTTATCCCCTTACAAAAATCCCTTTGTCAACCATCAGTTTAGGAAAATCCAAAGAGCTGTCAATTCAAAAGACACATAATTGACCATCACAAGTCAGGTAATGGCTACAAAAAAATACATAAATGGATAAACATACCACTAAGCACTGTAAGGGCAATAATAAAAAGACACAAAACATATGGAATGGTTGAAAAGAGGACACGGATGCATTGGAATTATGACTGGAAGAGAGTGCTGTGGTTGGTCTGGTGCAACATGTTTGATGGCAAAATGGACATGCTGGATAGGCTCAGTGTGGAGTAAAGCAGGTACTAAAATTAGCCAATTTAGGACTATACTGAGCATTATGGCACAGAGAATAGAAACTGCAGAGATTGGTTTTTCTACAGCTGCAGTCTGAATCACCCATGTTCACAATGTACATGCTATGGTGACAGAAGCTATTCTGTCCAATAAAGGCACTTGTAATTACACTGTTCCCTCGACGGAAACGACCATTCATATAGTGCATGCAGTGGTGAGCACAAAAATAGACATCCGTACATTTTTATTAATAACTATGCTGATGTACTTGTGGAAACTGCGGGGGGAAATATGTAGGAGTAGAAAGTCCAGGGTTCAGAGTTAAAGCCCTGTCATGTGTTCTTTCCATCCGTGAACTCAGCCAGCTGATTTCACTAATTAATTCTTCCTCCTGACTGATGCTAATTAGCAAATCCAGGCAACTGGAACTAATTACTGGGGAGGATTTTCACCTCTGAAAATATGAAGCCACAAACATAAATAAAAACACCATGGAGAGACTGGTATTTTGTAGTTGAACACCATAAACTGTTTTGAAAGGTTTCTTTGTTACATTTATTTCGTTCCACAATTGATAAATAGCTGGCTATTGTGCTGTCTCAAAAGTTATTATTGGTGGATACTTTTGCTAGCTAACTTGGAAGCCAGAACTCTGTAGCTGGCATTATAAATCCACTGACTATCTAGTCTACTATAAAACTCACTAGCCTGCCTGCTAATTGTCTGTTGGAACTTCAGGTATTCGTATGTAAGCTCTTGAACTACGTGGGCATGGAATTTCCAAGGAGGTGAAAAGCTTATTTTCTAGATGTGAAGGCCAGTCTACAAAGTGCAAATAGCCACTGGTGTGGATTTCACGCTACATTGTCTACATTACATCTTTCAACCATTTACTAAATTTGTGTGACACCCACAATTATGCTTATATGGTGGCTTAATGGATCATATTATGCTATTTTAATTGCTTGGAAACGGTATAAAACGATGCTAAATAATTGCAGTATCAATACATTAAAAGAAAACATAAGGAAACAGGCAGAAAAGGTAGTAAACTTTTTTGAAGAATGTGAGTTTGAAGTGCTATTGACAGAGGTGCAGGCAAGAGCACGTCTATTGTTTGGTCGCATCAGCACTACTGTGTCCACAAGACAAAATATGTTGTTTGGCAAGCTGTGACAGCAGCTGTGAATGAGGTTGGGGAGAAGAACAGAAGTGTGTCTGAATAATTTATTTAAACGGTCCGATATGAAGATGTTCTCCAAGAAACGCATCGCATCGCCCAAGGTGAGTGTGAGGGCCACAGGAAGGGGAGTTTGGGAGGCATATCCCTCTCCCCTGGACCAACAACTTGCTGCCATCATTGGCGAATCAGTGCTGGATTTTTCCTGAAGGAGACAGACATGACACCAAAAAGTTAGTTTTCACAGGACTGAAATTTAAGGTCATACGGTCAAATGTATACAATTAAGATAGGGGAAAAACATGACATGTCGATATTCCCTTTGAAATGAATTTTATTTGCAGATGAAATCCCTGGCTGGGGCTGAAGCGATTAGGGTCCAATGCGCTGCAGACTGTAGCTCCGCCACGCCCACCAGCAGCCAGACCTGTCGGAGGGCCCTCACCGAAGCAGTCCTGCAATCACAGCAAGACATACTGCAATTAATCGGCTGTGTCGTTGTAGGGCTTGGAGAGATCCGCAAAGTGTTGGCGAACATCAACACCCCATTGCTGGCCCGCCTCGATTGTATGTCCCAAATGGAAAAATAAATGAATAAAACTCTTAGCCTGCAACGGCAGCAAAAACCCATGGCTCAAGGCCAATTTGTCGAACACACACACATCCATCCATCCATCCATTATCTGAACCTGCTTATCCTGAACTGGGTCACAGGGGGGGCTGGAGCCTATCCCAGCATACATTGGGCGAAAGGCAGGAATACACCCTGGACAGGTCGCCAGTCCATCGTAGGGCACACGCACCATTCACTCACACACTCATACCAATGGCAATTTAGACTCTCCAATCAGCCTAACCTGCATGTCTTTGGACTGTGGGAGGAAACCAGAGTACCCGGAGGAAACCCACGCAGACACGGGGAGAACATGCAAACTCCGCACAGAGAGGCCCCGGCCGACGGGGATTCGAACCCAGGACCTCCTTGCTGTGAGGCGGCAGTGCTACCCACTGCACCATCCGTGCCGCCACACACACACAGACCAATATAATAATATGGGCAGATTTTGTCTGCCTTGTACAGCAGTGTCCCACCAGCTGCATTCAGGCAAAGCCATCTACCTTTTATTAAGCTAATTGCGCACTCCACAACTGACCTTGCATGCAGGGTGTTATAGCACATCTCTTGCATTGTCCGGGGATTGTTTGGTGGTGTGAGAAGCCTCGTTTTTAGGGGATAGCCCCGATCACCTGGAAGAGGGATACCTGCATGGTAGATCATGTAACGATTATGTTTAAAATATTACCAAACATTTCCAGTGCTCACCAAGAAGCCAGCTGTTCCTCGTAGCCCTGGCTTGAAGACGATTTCCCACACTGCTATTCTGCAGAATGTAAGATTCATGGGTGGATCCTGGCTGTCGGGCAACCGCATTCAGCAGTGCCATACGGGCATCACGAATCATTCGGACATCAATTGAGTGAACATATGTGGATTCATTACTGATGGTGCCCGAATGGCAACATGTGTGCAGTCTATTGCCCGAATGACGTTTGGGAATCCAAGAGTGGCAAACTCCACTTCAATGTTTTTTCTGCGCTGCACTGGTGTAGGGAAACAATTGTGTTGTGGAGCTAGATGAATGATGCCCCTCAGGACTGCAGGCCTGATGTGGTTTTAGGGCTGTGATATGCTGGACCGATCGACAAGTTCCCTGTGGAAGAGGTCCCTGTAGCAAGAAAGCCAAGGGGGGAGGGGACTTGTACAGGTACAGGTATGTCATAGTACTGTCCCAAAAAACGTGCTCACTGTCTCCCAATAGTGCAAGTGCAGCCATAGTTCTATGAAAATGAATAGTTCACGTATTGGTTTTTATAGTCATGTCTATGAGTTAACATTTAACAACTATGAAGCAATTAGCATATTATTTCTTGCAAGTGCTACCATGTGCTATTAATTTCAAACACGTTTCTTACTTTGATTAAAAAAAATAATAATAATGTAATCCAATATAGCTGTTTACATTTTACTTCTTCTGTTGGTCAAACCCAATAGGCCTATATTAATATGGTTAATTAATGTGAATCTTTGCCTATGTTTCAGGAGCTGCTGTTATTGTGTACTGTGTGTGTGGATGTTAATACAACCCACATTAATGGCATGTAAGCATTTATGGATTCATTTATTTTTTTTGTCTGTAATTTTCACATATTGCTGTGTTGCCTTTAAACAAACAAACTGATGCATTTACATCGAACCGCTCGTGGGCTATATGCTTCATGCTTTTCAAAAATCACAGCTATTGAGAAATCAGGGAAAATGTGTCTCATGCCTGCAATACAGCATTTTCAAGATTATTTCAAGTTTATAAATCTCAATGTTGCCACGGATTTCAGCGTAGGCATAATATATGATCAAATCTGTTCGTATGACCCATTTACTATACCTGGGGCCTCAGGTCTTTGCAAAAGACAGAATATCATACTTACACGACTGGGACCCAGAAGATTGGTGGTTCAAGCCACGATAAGATCGGCACAGCTGTTGGGCCCTTGGGCAAGGCCTTTAATCCCACATTGCTTTCCGGGTGCCACACAGTGTCTGCCCAGCGCTCCTAAGTAACTGGGATGGGACAAATGCAGAGGACAAATTATCCCATGGGGTTCAATAAACTATTTCCTATCTTATCTCTGGCAGGCATGATCTCTATAGTATTGTACCAATCCTCTAGTGGGGCTGCCAGAATGTTCTGCTGGAATTCATCTATTGCACAGTGGTTAGGGTGGCCACCTCTCACCGAGGAGACACAAATCCGGGCCTCACATGATCATAGCTCTCCGTGGTATTACATCCATTTTGTTTTCATCCATTTCCGAGATTGCAGATGCCAGAGAGCAATATTCAGGGTTCAACAATAAGGATAACCTGGGGCCAGTACAGGATTGATACAGGCCAGCTGATTGATCACTTGTCCAACTGGGCCAGTACTACATATGAGCCCCTCTCCTCCATCACCACAGTATATTCTGGGTAATACCTTATCCGGTAATTAGAGCATCACGCAATAAGGTTTGAGCTGTTGGGTATTCGAGATGGTGGCAAATGAATCATCTAAACACGACAAGAGATTGTTTTCCATGGGTCACCAATGCTTCTGTGATATATTGTTCAGTCAATAAACAATGTCTGAGGCTTGGGGTTATGTGTCACAGGAGGGTCACAGCAAACTTGTCACAGAAGAGACAAAAGTCATGTAGTGTTTTTATAAAAACATGTATCTAACGTATAACAGTGGGAAATATCATGTGCAGTTATCCAGCTAACTCAGCCATCCTGCTTTGTGAAATACTGTGCCTCCAGGCCTTTGTATTTAATTTATATTTTAATTAAAGCTGTCCATATGTTTTTAGATAATTAATAAAAAAGTTACAGTAGGGTCAGTAGAAAAAACACTAAATGTCAAGCTCTGATATACCTATTTTGCAGTGTGCAGCACATAGGGAATTCTTACATAATTGATAATCTTTAGTCTGTTTTAATACAATATTTGATTTCCTTGATCTGGTCCTCAGTAAATTTTCAAGAATGAAGAAGAATGTTGCTAGAGCAAGAGGCTGTCATTAAAAAAGCAGGAGGGAAATCCACGCAACCTGGACAAACACAAACTGACAATGGGAACCATTTAATTATACAATTAAGACATTTTTATTTACAATGTATGTTTTCTGCATTGGTACTCAATAGTACTCAATATATTGAATTAATTCCATGAATGAATTGGTGGGGAAGACCGAGTGAACAGGCCTCCCTCTGCAGCACTGATTCATCAGGGTGCCCAGAAAATTCTGTCTCAGTGGCGTATGCAAGATCACTGTTTGCATATTTTTCAATGGTTGTCATGCCAGATTGCTAAACCAGAGGCTAGCCCTTTGCTTACAAACAAACTGCAGTAACAATCACTATTTCCACATGAGAAAAAGCCACTCCAGTCTCCTGGTCACTTGTCTGCTGACTTTTTATCTTGCAAATTTGTGTAGTGTATGTTTTGTCATCTTTATATTCTTGCATCTTGATAACTGTCAAAATTACAATTATATTGTCTTCCATTCTTGATTTAGAAAGATGGTATTCTTAAAACTATAAACTCACTCACACACGCGCACACACACGCAGGCACTGGGGATAAGCCAGTAGTACATTACTCGTATCCGTTAAGACAATTAAATTATCCGTTACTCGTACTCGGAAGTGGGTGTGATGTAACCCGGAAGTGGTGTCATTTTAAACAGTCCCCTATACTACATTGCGATTTGCAGTACATTGATATACCTGAACACTTTCACCTGAAGCACAATTACTACAGTGTTGCACTCTGTTATGCAGGTAAATCTCTATTAAAACTTTATCTGGTTAATTAATTAAAAACCGAAACAATTTTACATGGAACACTTTTGGCTGAGCCGCCTGCCTGTTCATATCAGAATCACTTCCCGCGTTGCCGTCACACTCTCCTTTTTAAACACATACCCACGTTTTCCTAAAGCACTTGTGGCACCCCTGCTCCTGCATGTTGTGCCACGTGGGTGGAGAACCCGGGAGGGACCCGCGCAGAGCAACCGCGCGGACGTCACGCATTAGGAGAGGTCTGGGAAGGAGTATATCTTCCTGTAGAGGTGATGGGAAGATCAGCACCTTGGAGAGAGATCCCTCTACCTGCAGTCCAGGACCCCGGACAGCGCACATGAGTGAGCAGAATGGAAAGGTACTGACTCAGCTGCAGCCTGTTTCCTAACGAGCAGGGAATGGTATGTAAGGCGCGGTCGAGGCTGCAAACAGGTTCAGTCGGCACCCTTCCTGAGCGTGTGAGAGGGAGAAAGGCAGAGAGAGGAAGGACCTTCTATGCCCTGCTGTACTGACCCTGAAGGAGACCCCACCTTTACGAACGGCAACCCCAAAGACCCGGAACGGACGCCGGACACGTGAGCCAAACAAAAACCCGTCCTACTTACCCCATCTCTTTGTGTTTCCCCCACCCAGCCCGGACGTGGCTGAAGAGGGAAGGAGGGAGGAGGCCCTGGAGCATACCCCAGTCTGGGAAGAACCTTAGTTTATTTTTGCCTGAACGGCCCCTTTTATTTCTCCAGTTTTCCCCTACCCTTGCCCTGAGGGGGGGCGCTATCCCCAATACCCCAAAAAAAAAACACAGAAAAAATAAAAAGAATAATTTTTTCTGATATCTGCTATCTCCTGTGTCTGGTTTCCAGCTGCGCCCGCCCACTGCACCTCAGGATCCACCCCGAGGCACCACATATGGTGGAGAATGCGGGCACACTGATGCCACGCTGTGGAAGTTGGTCTGGGCAGAAGAACCGACACGAGTGAATGGAAGCCACACCCCCTGGGGAACAGCGAAGAAAGAGACGACTGGCTGCCCCTACACTAGCCGAGATGCAAGGGGTAGAAGCAGAGGAGGGGTCCAGAGGGATGATGATGGAAGCGGTCATCAACGAGCTGGCCAGGTCCCAGCGAGCCCTGCAGGAAGCGGTGGTCGAACTCTGTCGCCTATCTCCTCGTGACAGATCAAGACGAACCCCCCGAGATGTGTTGATGAAAATGACGGGCGACGATGATGTTGAAGCATATCTCCATGTGTTTGAGCGCGCAGCTCAACGCGAAGAATGGCCACAGGCAGACTGGGCGGCCATACTAGCCCCCTTCCTGACGGGGGAGGCCCAACAGGCCTACCGGGATATGGCCCAGGCTGATGCCATCGACTACCTCAAGTTGAGGAAAGCCATCCTGGCCCGATATGGGTTCAGCCTACCCGCACGAGCCCAACGATACCACGACTGGTCATATGACGCCTCCCAGCCTGCCCGGTCCCAAATCGCCGCCCTGACCCGCCTGACTAAGAGCTGGCTGGCTGAGGAAGATGGGCCACCCCTGTTGGAGAGGGTGGTTTTGGACCGATGCACCCGCGCCCTACCGAAGGAAGCCAAACGGTTTGTGGCACAGATGGGCCCCACCTCTGTAGAACTACTAGTAGGCCTCCTCGAAAACCATCAGGTAACCCAGAAGATGCTCCAATCAGACCGTACTGAAACCCAGAGCCGCACAACCAGGGGCCCACAGCCTGTGAAGCACCCACCAGCCCGGCCCTGACCCAAATCGCCGGGGCAGACCCGACGCAGGGAGACCATGGCCCGTGTGGAGATGCTACCACTGCGGAGAGGAGGGGCATCTGGACAGGAGCTGCCCTAGGAAGGAGGTGTCCATGCCCACCGCCAGTAGGGGGAGCAGCCCACCGCACCCCTGCCTGTACCTGACCACCTGCTGGGCGCACCAGAGTACGGAGGCCCCAAGATTCCCGATACGAGTGGGGGGCCAGGACACTGAAGCAGTGCTCGACTCGGGCAGCGCCATCACCCTGCTGCGACCAGACTTTGCTGGAGAAAAGAGGGGTGAAGAGGTGGCGGTGGAGTGTATCCATGGGGACACCAGGAAATACCCTACGGTGTGGGTGGACCTAATCACCCCACGGGGGACGCACTCGGTAAGAGCAGGGGTAGTACCGAATTTACCTGTACCTGTGTTGATGGGAAGAGACTGTCCGTTGTTCCAGATCTATTGGGAGGAGGGGCCCCGGTCTCTGAACAAGACGAGGCCACGGCAACCCCGACGGGCTGCCCACCGTACCCCCCAACCAGTCTGGGCAGTGACGTCCGGGGACAGTGAAGGAGAGGCCCCGCCACCGGAGAGGGAACGCCAACCAAGCGCCCCAGCCACCAGTGGAACCGTCACCGCGTCCGAAAAGGAGCTTGGGGAGGCCCCGCCCCTGGACAGAGAAGTCCGTCTGGCCTTCTCGGAGGGCCCCCGAGACATGAGTGAGGAGACCGAAGCACCCACTCGCTTTGGCACTGCCCAACTAAATGAACCAAAGTTTGCTCAAGCCTGGAGAGAGGCACGAGACATTAACGGGGCACCACAAGGGGCGGTGAGTACGCCAGCTTATCCCTTCTTCAGGGTAAAACATGACCTGCTCTATCGAGTCTGTAACCCACAGGGGGAGGAAGTCGAACAGCTGCTCATCCCACAACCGTTTGTGCCCCGAGTCCTCTACTTAGGCCACACTCACCTGCTGGGAGCCCATCTGGGGATGGAGAAGACCTACGAGAGGATCCTGGCGAGGTTCTATTGGCCCGGGGTGAAAAAGGCTGTGGAGGACTACTGCCGACACTGCGCCGTGTGCCAACTCCACAGCCCTAAGGTAACCCTTCGAAACCCACTAATCCCCCTGCCGGTCATTGACGTACCCTTCAGGAGGATTGCGATGGACATCCTGGGGCCCTTGCCGAAGTCCAGCCGGGGACATCGATACATCCTTGTGATCCTGGATTACGCAACCCGCTACCCGGAAGCTGTCCCGCTCCGGACCGCGACAGGAAAAGCGGTCGCCAGGGAGTTGTTCCTGCTTTTTAGCAGGGTCGGGATAGCGGAGGAACTCCTGACAGACCAAGGATCGTGCTTCATGTCAGGGGTCCTAAAAGAGATGTGCCGGCTGCTACAGGTGACCCAGCTGCGAACCTCCGTCTACCACCCCCAAACCGACGGGCTAGTGGAGAGATTCAATCAAACCCTCAAATCCATGCTGCGGAAGATGATTGAAACTGACGGTAAGGACTGGGACCAGCTCTTACCCTATCTCCTCTTTTCAGTCAGAGAGGTGCCCCAGAGCACGACCGGCTTCGCCCCTTTTGAATTGCTATATGGAAGACGACCCCGGGGGTTACTAGACCTAGCGAAGGAGGCCTGGGAACAGCAACCGTCCCGAACCCGCAGCCTGATCGAGCATGTGGAGCAGATGGACCGGCGGATGGCCCAGATCTGGCCCATGATGAGGGCCCACATGGAACGGGTACAACGGGAGCAAGCCAGGCTGTATAACCGGGGAGCACAGGTGAGGAACCTGTACTAATCTCTCCCGACTTTCAGAAACCCTTCGTGCTGCAGACCGACGCATCGGAAGTGGGCCTGGGGGCAGTCCTGTCACAGATCCAGGATGGGGTGGAGCATCCAGTGACATACATCAGCAGGAAACTCCTCAGCCATGAAAGGAATTACGCCACGGTCGAAGGAATGCCTCGCCATCAGATGGGCGGTAGGTAAATTAAGATATTACCTACTCGACCGTGAGTTCTTGTTGGTGACCGATCATGCTCCCCTAAAATGGATGTACCTTAACCGGGACAGCAACGCCCGAGTGACCCGCTGGTTTTTAGAGTTGCAGCCTTACCGGTTCAAGGTGGAACATCGCGCTGGGAAGCTGCACCAGAATGCTGATGCGCTATCCAGGAGAGAGGATGGCCTAGGGGCAGACGCTCCCGCCTGGGGCGTGGAGCTGAGGGGGGGAGTATGTGGCACCCCTGCTCCTGCATGTTGTGCCACGTGGGTGGAGAACCCGGGAGGGACCCGCGCAGAGCAACCGCGCGGACGTCACGCATTAGGAGAGGTCTGGGAAGGAGTATATCTTCCTGTAGAGGTGATGGGAAGATCAGAACCTTGGAGAGAGATCCCTCTACCTGCAGTCCAGGACCCCGGACAGCGCACATGAGTGAGCAGAATGGAAAGGTACTGACTCAGCTGCAGCCTGTTTCCTAACGAGCAGGGAATGGTATGTAAGGCGCGGTCGAGGCTGCAAACAGGTTCAGTCGGCACCCTTCCTGAGCGTGTGAGGGAGAAAGGCAGAGAGAGGAAGGACCTTCTATGCCCTGCTGTACTGACCCTGAAGGAGACCCCACCTTTACGAACGGCAACCCCAAAGACCCGGAACGGACGCCGGACACGTGAGCCAAACAAAAACCCGTCCTACTTACCCCATCTCTTTGTGTTTCCCCCACCCAGCCCGGACGTGGCTGAAGAGGGAAGGAGGGAGGAGGCCCTGGAGCATACCCCAGTCTGGGAAGAACCTTAGTTTATTTTTGCCTGAACGGCCCCTTTTATTTCTCCAGTTTTCCCCTACCCTTGCCCTGAGGGGGGGCGCTATCCCCAATACCCCAAAAAAAAAACACAGAAAAAATAAAAAGAATAATTTTTTCTGATATCTGCTATCTCCTGTGTCTGGTTTCCAGCTGCGCCCGCCCACTGCACCTCAGGATCCACCCCGAGGCACCACACACTATACTCTTAAGCAACACATGGGCCACAGTTTGTTACTTAAATAAAATAATACAGATAAAATCGCTCAAATAACATACCGTTGTGTGACAAGCGACCACTCCCGTCCAGATCCCCGGACCACTAACACATGGCAATCTGTGACCGAGGCAATTGAGGAAATACACCTCATTCAATACACTGAGCTCGCATGGAAGATTGGAACGTTTAAGCGTTATGGAACGAGAACTTGTGGATATTGGTACAGCTAGCGGGGTGGTTAGGCACGATCCAAAGCGGATTTAGAGTTCCATGACGCTTTTATACAACGGGTACCATATCCTCTGCCCTTACAATTAACTCTGGCATTTTTAATCCTAGATCATCTGAAGTTAGCTCTGTACCATAGCTTGTTTGAAGTACATTTCTGTTAGCGGGGCACTACCTTTTAAAATTTTAAGAGAAAAAAGTTTCGGTTAACATTTGCAATCTTGAACGCACCCCTGATCACATGTTGACAAGATGCTAGTTAATTAGTTATAATCTTAATCTACAATGGGAGCAAGTTCACACAACAGTCTCTTGACATGCACAAGAGAGAAGGGAGGAAAATAACTGCTGGCAGTAAATTTTACTGAAGGGGGAGGAACTTGCCTATCACGAAACAGTGTTAACTTTATGTTACGCATTCCTCACTGAGGTACAGCTACTGCAGCCAATATAAAAAAATAAATAAATAGAGCAGGCCAATTCTCCAATCATGGATAATGAATCCAATTACTCGTTCAACATTCGTGTTCGGAAAATAGTCAATACTCATCACGAGTATTCGTATGAAACCCCTAATATACACGCACTCATGCACACATGCTCAAATTTTGTGATCAAAAGTAATGAAGCCTGGAATACATATTTCTCATTATAAACTTAATTTCACTCTAACTTAGTTGTGTTCAGTTCACCTTTTCATTTGGGTCAATTGCCATGTCGTACAAGCCTTTTTTCACTCTGCCAGTATAAGACAATAAAAGAGAGTCATTGTTTTGTTGAAAGCCATGCCATCAAACAAAAAAAATACAAACTGTACCATAACATTTGCATATCTGTAACACAACAGACTTGTACTTGGTTCACATCCACACTGTCACACAATGTGTGCTAGCTCCCCAGCTTAATTTTCCAGAACATTCAAGTGCATATTATTGTCTTTAGGGTGATGTTGGAAGTGCAGATATGGGATATTGCTGTGCTTACTGGATGAAAAACATCCTCAGAAAAGCTGCTGGTTTCAATATACTGTGTATGCAGTGAAGCCATGCGTAGCTCAACATTACTATACATACCTTTGTAGAATGTTCTATAAAACTGTAATTGAAATGTGTCTATCAAAATTCTATTGCGTACTGGAAAGAAAGCATGTACCTAGAAACCTAGCCACTGGCCAATATACAGTTAAACATATCTGAACATCCTGGCACAACGGTGCTACACATTTTTCTCTCTAGGTGTTAGTATTAGAACAATTTCTGTTTGTGCTAAATAACCCAGTCAAAACTAAATTCAGAAACTGTCTGCCCTCTTGGGCAATTCCGTATGTTGTGAAGGCATTTTCTTTTGTCGCAATCATAATATGCATCTGGGACTGGTGCGTCCTGCTTCTGTTTAGGGCTAGCATGAATGCCTAGTAACAGTTTAATCCATTAAGATGTCCCAGGCGATTGTGATGAATGTCTGTTCCTGACAAGCTTGTGTTTTCTTTATTGATTCCTAAAACTCCTAGGTCCTCACAGTGGTTGATCTCTGTCATGTTGGCTGGTTGAAAGGTGTGATGAATTGTTTCAGAAATCTGTATGGATTTATAAACACACTCAACAATCCCATTTGAAAATGCAGTCAGTAATTATTTTTAGAGTACACGCACGCTGCCTCTACTATATTCCTCTGTTCCAGAAATACCTTCCAGAGAGAAAGTAGAATTGAGCTGCAGCTCGAGTTCCTGTACCAGAAAGGGCATTTTGTGTTTTATTGTGTTAACCTCTTAAGTATTGCCCCTTTTCTTAACACGCTTGAAAGTGCCCAAAATAAAATTGTTACTATTCTTCAACCCTTTTGACTATAGGTATAAAGCAAGCCTTTTATTTATTTATAAACAGACAGAATAATAATATAATATTGAGAATATATTTACATTCTCACTGATATAAAATGGAGGTGGCACAGACGGTGCAGTGGGTAGCACTGCCACCTCACAGCAAGGAGGTCCTGGGTTCGAATCCCAGTCGGCCAGGGCCTCTCTGTGTGGAGTTTGCATGTTCTCCCTGTGTTTGCGTGGGTTTCCTCCCACAGTCCAAAGACATGCAGGTTAGGCTGATTGGAGAGTCTAAATTGCCCATGGGTATGAGTGTGTGAGTGAATGGTGTGTATGCCCTGCAACCTGTCCAGGGTGTATTCCTGCCTTTCACCCAATGTATGCGGGGATAGGCTGTGGATGGATATATGGATATAAAATGGGTGATATGGTGGGTATGCCTATACTTAGCAACTGCACTGCGGTTACTGGTCAGAACCTTATACGTGAGCTCACCTTGTTCGAGAGAGCCTATACAAAATGGAGATAACAGCATTCCTATGTACTTTTACTTTTGTAGACGTATGCAACAGCGAAACAGATAACAATGATCATTTCTCCAGAGAAATTCTGGAGAGTTATCAAATTTTTTGAATTAGAAACTATTATGCATTTTATTTGGTGGACCCTTGCCTTGAAAATGACACTGACATTATCTTATTTCTTGTAGTATGTGGATTTCCAAAATGCAGAAAAGGCGAGGTCCCCCCACGCTTCTTTTGCCACCGAAAATAAGGAACTGTTGTCGCTAAAGCAATTGCATCTTACAATAGGTTATAAATATAGAACTTTGAGTTTTAAAGCTTTCAAATGGTATATCTTGTTACCATAGTGATTGAAAATTCCACCATTAAAAAAAGGAATGAATGCCAAACAACCCTAAGGGGAGTTAAGGGGATAAAGTAGTGTGTTCATTAATTTAATGTGAGCTCCCCATGCATGTTTTCCTCCATATTTTTGCATCATGACTGTCGCAGCATCTGCAGGAATGCCCAATTGAAGTGTATTATCTCAGTTGAACTTCGGGCACATTAAGGAACATGAGGAACTTAATTACAACGGTCGTGCTCATACCGCATCATATTCTGTAAAACTGGTGCCAAATATAACTTTCTGCCATAAAAGTTTTGAGTAATGTGACCCGTTGTTGATTGCTAAAATTGATCTAAAAATACAACGATAAAAATGTCTGCCTTTTGGTTTTGCTTTACATCTGATTCATTCAGTTGGCAGTACTAGTTAATGTTTTGGCTTGCAAAGCCATGTTCTATGCAGAGAGGGGGTTTGGCCTGTTTGAATTCCTTCTCAGTAAATAACTGCACTTAAAAGTTCAAAATTCTCTCAAGCAATATATACAATCTGAACACTTCTGTTTTGCAGGAACGGGGAGCTGGCCCTCTGATGACCCACATCTTTGCTCATTCATCAAAGCTTTGACTTGTTTACAAGTGGAAAACAAACATACTGTTTTTATGTGGTGAGTGCACTCTGTATTCAGACTGTGCTTTGCCTCCTTTCTACCATTTATATTACTCCTGAATACTTGATGGTATGAGATTGCCAGCAGTGTTGTATTTGTGTCCCATATTTCAGCCAAATATTTTGGTTTCAAGACAAATGTATTTTATCCCATATAATGTGCTTTGGTAATTCAATTCAATTCAATTCAATTCAATTCAATTCAATTCAATTCAATTCAATTCAATTCAATTCAATTCAATTCAATTCAATTCAATTCAATTCAATTCAATTCAATTCAATTCAATTCAATTCAATTCAATTCAATTCAATTCAATTCAATTCAATTCAATTCAATTGATTTTGGTCACTGTGCAGTAATGTTATTAATTTGCTAAATAATCAAAGCTAAACTGTAATAAATTAATAATAATACACACAGCGCATCACCCACCACCTCTGGCCAACAATTTCATCTATCAAGAGTTCAGGCTGAGGCCTGTCCACCACCTGCCTGATATCAGACCTTTCCCAGATTACCTTGCAGGCTAAAATGCCTTGTACATTGAGGGCTTTCAGAAAAATAAATTGGAATTGGAAATCTCAGTGGGCATGATAATTCTACAAACAACATAAATATTTAACTGGCTGTAACTATGACAATATTTTCAATAATTTTGTCTCCAGTTCAGCATGGATAAATGTGCTGAAGCAAAGAAATACAACTTCACAGCAACAGAGCTTGAGTGCTGTCATTGCAGCCCACTGAGGTTACTAACCCCTCAGGGCAGACATACATCTAAGTCAGTTTGTAGAATTTACCAAAAGATATATTTATATCTTTATATCTGCGGGCTGACACTATTCTATTTATTAATAAATCACAAACATAATTGATACTTAATGTGTTTAAACGCAGTTAAGTTTGAAAGAAACACACACACGCACGGTGCCTCAGATGCATGCAAATGATGACTTCTGCCATTTAAATTAGTGTCTTTGTGCACTTAGATGAAATGAAAATGTATTTACTGGATATGCTTATCTGTTCAATACTGTACTATGAAAATGTGTATTGCATACAGTACAGAACAGCAGAATATGTAGGGCCCTATTTTGACATGGACTGCTGGAGTCCTGTTCCTCCCCTGGTTCATGGCCAGGCCTCGATACATCCTGGAGCTACAGATGTATCTCCCTGTCTCTCTAAACCGCTCATTATACTTCCCCCTCATTTGGACTTTCCACTTTTCCAGATAGTTCATTACCTTAACTGTAACCTCCCAAACCCATTCAGACTTCATATGATGGCTTTCATATTACATATTGAGTGGATATTCATATTTCCGTTATATCCACTCTACCTTTACTTTACACTGTGAGGATGGGCTCCCCCTCTAAGACCTCCCGAGATTTTGTCCCATTAGGCGGTTTTCTTCTTGCCACTGTTTCACTTCCTACTGGGGAGTTTTTTTTACCTCATGTGCTTGCTATTTGGGGGTTCAGGCCTGATGCTTGCCCTTTTCGTTTTTGCCCTTCTTTCCTGTCGTTCTCGAATGCGTGTTTGTGACAGTTGCGCGAAACAAATACAATTGAACCGCTATTGTAGTTTCCACTCCTGCCGACAAACACATATTTGCTGCCTGTGCCAGGATTAGTAGCTGTGTAGTCTGCTGTAAAGCCATTTGCATTAACATGGGTTGGGCACTGCAATAGGAGGCATGTCAATGGAAACATTGTGCAAGTTTGATGTTCAATATTGCATTCCAACCAACCAACCAACCCAGATCAGTTTTAACTCAAAGGCTACCTTTCTGTGCTATTTTGGTGGTGTTATGAATGCACCACTAATATGAATAGATGAACACTTCGATGCAAAAAAACATATTTTGTTTATTTCAATTTGACTAATTGATATACATGCTATGTTCAATTATGCAGTCCATTGTCAATTAGATATAATATAATATCTAATTAGATATTGCCCCTGTATGGAGTTAATCACTCTAGCTACTTGAATGAGAGACAAGGAACAAGGGAGACCAGCTCCAACCTGTCACGTCAAATATTGTAACATGCTCTGCTCTGGTTGTCCTGGTTCTTGTTATGTTAATTTATTTTACTGTCACTGCTGTCAAATGGAGTACATAATGGGAAGGCATATGAGGTGGCACGACATTGACAGCATTTGCAGGCAGCCATTTACCGCGGCTGTTAAGGAACAGTGGATATCTATTAAAATCGTGGCTACTAACTCCATAAATTGAGCACAGAACACACTAGCAGCATGATTCACGTGAAAATATAGCCTTCAGTGCATTCTTTGTAGCCTGTGTGAACTGGGCTTGTAACTGTAGACTCAATTCCCAGCTAAGGCAAAGGCAATGCCAATGCACCCTTGAGAAAGGTACTTGACCTGAATAGCTTGAGTATACACCCAGCTGTATAAACAGATGTAAATAATGCAAAATCTGTGTATAAATGGATTCATAAAATGCACAGAACAGGGACTGGTTGGCTGTAGTGGGTATATACTGTACATCTTATGACCTGCATGCCTGAAATTAACCTTAGTGGTGATTTTTGTTTTATTTTTGTTTGTTTATTTTAAAAAAAAAATAAAAAAAAAACTGACAACAATGAAATGAGCACTGGCATACAGTACAGTATAAATTGAAAATATGTTTTCTTAGATAGGGAAATAATATGAAAAATTGAACTATTCAGTCTTACCTTTCTTTGGTGTAATGTTTTTCCGCTCTTAATGGAGCTTTTTGACAATGACAAAATTAGCACAATCGACTAATTGGGAATGAAATGAGGCAATCTGATTAGCAATAATGTACCAAACCCATAATCTACCCACAGTTCATAAAAGGGTAAGCATCAGATATAATTTATGAAACATCAAATATACCAGCCAAATGGAAGAGTTTGTCGTATTGTAAGAGTCATAACATTAAAAACATTGAAAGATCAACCCTAAAAGATCAAATGTGTTTTTTCCCTGTCTCCCTTTTTCAGAAATCTTCAGAATTATCATATATCTCATGATGTCAATGACTGCAGATACTGCTGAGCACAATTTGGGGGATTGATTATTTATTTATTCATCAATTCATCAATCCATTTCCTGCCTTTATGCTGCTGTACTATAATCTCATTATGTATTGTAATAGACATTTTTCTTTGACAAAATAATACAATTTTGATCATAAAAAAAAAAAACACTTTGTGGAAGCCCCTTTGGCAGAAATCACAGCTTCAAGTCTTCTTGCATAATTCTCTATAAGCTTTCCACACCTGGATTTGGGTAGTTTATCCCATTCTTCCTGCCAGATCCGTGCAAGCTCCATCAGATTGGAGCAGAAGTGTCTGTGAACTGCCAAGTTCACGTCTGGGCTTTGCCTGGGCCACTCAAGGATAGTCAGAGACTTGTCCCAAAGCCACCCCAGCATTGTCTTGGCTGTATGCTTTGGGTTCTTGTCATGCTAAAAGGTGAACCGTCGCCCCAGACTGAGGTCGCATGCACTCTGGAGCAGGGTTTCTTCAAGGACCCCTCTGTATTTGGCTGCATTAATCCATCCCTCAATTCTGTCCAGTTTCTCTGTCCCTGCTGCTGAGAAGCACCTCTATGGTATGATGCTGCCACCACCATGCTTCACGTAGGGATGATATTAGCCATCAGACCAGAAAATCCTAATTTCCTCATGTTCTCAGAGTCCAAGTGGGCTGTCATATGCCTTTTACTCAAGAGTGGCTTCCGTCTAGCAATTCTACCTTAAAGGCCTGATTTATGGAGTGCTGCTGAGATGGTCGTCCTTCCAGCAGGTTTTGCAGAGGATTTCTGAAGCTCATTGGGTTTTTGGAGACCTCCTTGACCAAGGCCCTTCTTGCCCGGTTAAACAGTTTGGCTAGACGTAGTGTAGATTCATGGGAAAAAATAGCAATTAAATCCATTTAAAATGAAATGTACAACACAATAAAGCATGCAAATACTGAAGGGTCTTGCCTACGTGCCTGCTACACACATTCTTCAGCTGTGTCTCAGGTGTATCTGGAAAATATTCCCAATTGCAATTAGCCATTGTTTTTCCTCACGCTTTTCTTGCGGTAGCTGTATGGTAGTGACGATGAGCTTATTATGTTCTTAGCTGCATGGTTTATTTGAATTGGCTTTTAGGGTAGGTTAAATAACTGTGACGGAGGGGCTGGGCGGAGAGCCAGAAGCGACCGAGGGTGAAACCCTCCTAAACGAACACGCGGGCGTGCTTGTCACTAAATATGAGGGATATGCAGACACTAGAAGGATTTTCTCCTTGTTGATTATTTTTTAAGGAAACAGAAAAGAAGCCAAAAACGGCTAAGCGAAAATAAAACTACCCTTTAAAAAACAGGGCGAATGACCCAACCAAAAGCAGTGCCAAACAATATGCACCGACGGTCACAGACCGAGGAGAGAAAATTAAAATACAACCTAGCGATAAACTAGGCAAGAAAATAAAACCTCGAGACGCAGCTCGGGACCAAAACACAAACCAAAATACATATCGGAGGACAACGTCCTCCAACCACCGGCTCACACAAGCCCAAAAGAAACAAAACCCTTGAGGAAGATGTCAGCGAAAGAAACGCCAGCTGAACACCTTCCTTACCTTCTCTAAATTACTCTCTAGTTATAGACACTAGAGACCATACACTAGCACGATACCTGACTCTCAGTGGCAGAGTCTACCTGTGCGTTACCGGCTTAGTGCAATCGCGAACGGTTGAACACCAAAGCACTGAAGGATAGTCAGTGCCGGTCTTAAATACCCTTAAGGGAGGTAATTCCCCTGGCTCAACGAGGAACAGGTGGAGCCAATGATCTCAGGCCCTCTGGTGGTCACAGTGGGAATAACCTCCCACCATGACAGGACCCCCCTTCTAAGGAGCGGCCCCAGACGCTCCTTCAGCCCCTCGCCTGTGGAACTCGTGAATCAGTTCCGGATCCAAAATGTCCCTTGAGGGAACCCAGCAGCGCTCCTCCGGACCGAAACCCTCCCAGTCAATAAGGTATTGTTTACCCCTGCCCACACGGCGCTCTGCCAGGATGCGGCGCACAGTATATACTGGACCCCCGTCAATTAGCTGTGGAGGTGGTGGAGGGGCCTCTGCAGGAGCCAGCACGCTCGTCAATACGGGTTTAAGCCGAGAGACGTGAAAGGTGGGGTGGATTCTCATAGCACGGGGCAGCTGGAGGCGCACCGTAACAGGGTTGATTCTTTTGATTATCTTAAATGGTCCCACATATCGCGGAGCGAGCTTGCGTGACTCCACCCGTAATGGTAGATCCCGCGTGGACAACCACACGCGTTGTCCTACCCTATAGCGGGGCGCCGACCGACGACGCCTGTCGGCCAGCCTCTTCTGATTGGCCGTGGCCCTTAGGAGTGCAACCCGCACCTTCCTCCAGGTGGCCCGGCACCTCCGAACAAAGGCCTCAGCAGAGGGCACCTCGCCCCCTCTCTCCAGTTCAGGGAACAGTGAGGGAGGGTACCCAAACTGCACCTCGAATGGCGAGAGCCCTGTGGAGGCGTTCTGCAGTGTGTTATGGGCGTACTCAGCCCAAGTGAGTTGGCGGGACCACGCAGTGGGGTTGTCACTAGCCAAGCACCGGAGCGTGTTTTCTAGGGTTTCGTTAGTATGCTCCGTCTGCCCATTGGTTTCTGGGTGGAAGCCCGATGACAGGCTTACCGAGGCACCCAATAAGGAACAGAACGCCCGCCAGAACCGAGAAATGAACTGGGGTCCCCGATCCGACACCACGTCCTGGGGCAGACCGTGAAGCCTAAATACATGATCCGCCACCAACCGTGCGGTCTCCACTGCTGATGGTAATTTGGGCAGCGCTACAAAATGAGCCGCCTTGGAGAACCGATCCACCACTACTAAAATGGCCGTTTTTCCCTCAGATGGTGGCAACCCCGTGATAAAATCGAGCGCGATGTGGCTCCAGGGGCGCCTAGGGATAGGTAGTGGGCGTAACCGACCTGATGGGGGGCCGTGGGAACCCTTGTTGCGCGCGCAGACTGGACACAAACTCCCGGACGTCCCTTTCCATTCCGGGCCACCAGAACCGTCGGGAAAGCAATTCTTTGGTGCGGTGGAGCCCTGGATGCCCCGCCAGCCGTGAGGCGTGTCCCCACTGTAGCACTCGGGAACGAACCCCCGCGGGCACGAAGAGACAGTTAGGCGGACCCCCTCCTGGGTCCGGCTCTCGGCGTAATGCTTTCTGCACTGCCAATTCCACTTCCCATATAACTGGCGCCACAATTTGAGAGCCAGAGAGAATGGGTTCGGGGCTGTGTTCCTGGTCTGTTTTATCAAAAGCCCGAGAGAGGGCGTCTGGTTTCGTGTTTTTAGATCCTGGGCGGTATGTAACAGTGAACGAAAAACGCGTAAAGAACAGCGCCCAGCGGGCCTGGCGGGAGTTGCGTGTTCTCGCGGTCTGGATGTACTCCAGATTCTTGTGATCAGTCCAAACCGTGAATGGATGTTCTGCCCCTTCCAACCAGTGACGCCACTCCTCCAAGGCTAATTTCATGGCCAGCAGTTCCTTGTCCCCTACATCATAATTTCTCTCGGCCTGAGACAATGACCGAGAGAAAAAAGCACAGGGATGCACTTTTTGGTCTTGGGGGAAACGTTGTGAAAGAATAGCCCCCACCCCCAACTCAGACGCATCAACCTCCACAATAAACGGCAGTGACGGGTTCGGAGTTAGGAGAATAGGTTCCGAACAGAACCTCTTCTTAAGCTCCACAAACGCCGCTTCTGCGCGAGGGGTCCAGGCAAACCGTGCCTGAGCATTCTTTTTAGTTAGCGCAGTGATGGGCGCGACTACGGTGCTAAAATTTCTAATAAAACGCCGATAAAAGTTGGCGAACCCCAGGAATCTCTGAACTTGTTTAATAGACTCCGGGGTGGGCCAATTCTTAACGGCTGTAATTTTAGCCGGGTCCATCTCGGTTTTGCCTGCGGACACAATAAACCCGAGGAAGGATACAGAATTGGCGTGAAACACACACTTCTCCGCTTTAACAAAAAGGCGAGCCTCTAGCAGACGCGTCAGTACCCGTCTAACGTGACGAATGTGCTCAGAGAGGGTTGTGGAGAAGATCAGAATATCGTCCAGATATACGAATACAAACTTCTCCAGCATCTCCCTGAGCACATCGTTGACGAATGCCTGAAATACCGCTGGGGCGTTAGTGAGGCCAAATGGCATAACCAAGTATTCATAATGGCCTGAGTGTGTATTAAAAGCCGTTTTCCACTCATCGCCTTCCCGTATGCGTACCAGATTGTACGCATTGCGGAGATCTAGCTCAGTGAATACGGATGCCGTCTGCAGGCGCTCGAAGGCGGAGTTCATCAGTGGCAGAGGGTATCTATTTTTTACTGTAATGGCATTCAGCCCTCTGTAATCTATACATGGCCTTAGGCTCCCGTCTTTTTTCTTCACAAAGAAAAAACCCGCTCCCGCTGGGGATGAAGATGGTCTGATGAACCCGTTAGCTAACGCATCTTGGATATATTCCTTCATAGCCTTGCTTTCTGGCACAGACAGTGAATAGAGCGACCCCCGAGGTGGAACCGTCCCCGGGTGTAAATCAATCGCGCAATCGTACGACCGATGAAGGGGTAACGTGGTCGCTCGCTGTTTACTGAACACTTCTACTAGCTCCTTATACTCACTAGGAAAATTTACTGGCAGTGGAAACCTAATCGCCCCCACCATCCGGTCCTCACTCCCACTGACTGAGGTCCGGAAAAGGCTCTCGGTGTCCCAGTCCGTAACTTCACTGCCCTCACCCTCGTCCATAGGACGATTCCAATCACAAACCGAGTCCCACTCCAGACTCCCTTCATGTTCCTCCTCCGCCAATGACCCAACATTAGGACTAAGGAACTCCCTAGCCTCCTCCTCGTCCAATTCGGACCCTATGTCGGTCTCTCTGGGAGGGGTAGAGGAAACATGCACATGATCAGAGTGGGCGGCGCATTGCGGACCCCACCGGGACACCGGATGGCTCCGATCTCCCCAGTTTATATGAGGTTGGTGTTTTAATAACCAGACATGGCCCAACACTATCGGATATGCTGGGGACTCCACCAAATAAAAATAGATGCGCTCCCGGTGCCCCCGAACCGGTAGCTTTTTCTGCTTAGCCCACTGACGGTCCATAAAATTATCGACCGCCCCTGAATCAATAAAAGCCTCCGTCCCAACTACGACCCCTTTCCACTGCAGTTCAACGGGCAAAGTTGTGCGAAAGTTAATATGTTCGATAGGTCCCACTAGTGATTTTCGCTCCCCTAGTGGAACTGCTCTTTTTGCTTTATGGTCGGGACAGTTTCTGATCAGGTGCCCCGGCCGCTTGCAAAAAAAACACAGCCCTTCTCTCCCGGGTCGCCTCCTAGGACGAGTCAGTGTAGTGCTATCGAGCTGCATGGGCTCCTCCACTGTGGGTATCTCCTGTCTCCCCTCTGCCTCTCTAGCCCTGCCCATCGGAGAAGGAGCCGACCACTTAAACCCGCCTGTTCTGCCGGCCCTCTCTCTCTCTCGTTCCCGCACCCGATTATCGATTCGGATAGCCGTTGAAATCAGCGACCCCAGGTCTCCTGGCGGTTCTAAAGTGGCCAGAGCGTCTCTGACAGGATCTGACAATGCGCCCGTGAACAGCGTCATGAGTGGTTCATCTGCCCACCCCGTCTCCCCTGCCAGAGCCTGAAATGTCACTGAGAACTCGGCGACACTCTGGGTTCCCTGCCTCATCCACGTTAGGCGGGCCGCCGCCTCTTTGCCTGTGACATTATGATCGAACACCCGGATCATCTCCTGCATGAGAAGCTGGGAATTGCCCATAACAGGAGATTGTGCCCGAATCAGCGGTTCCGCCCAAGTCAGAGCGGTCCCGGTCAATAATGCTAAAATGAATGCCACTCGGGAACCTGCGGTTGAGAAACGTGAGGGTTGAGTTTTAAAAAAAATTAGGCACTGGGAGAGAAACCCCCTACATCTACCCGCCTCTCCCCCGTACCGCAGCGGCAGTTGTAATTTGGGTTCCCTCACCACTGGTGTACTGGGCGGGTAAGTGGGCCCCGTAGGTGGAGAAGAGGTGAGGGATTGGGGGTTGTCAGGGGATGGCACCTGTGCCCGTGATGAGCGGAACTCGCTCGCTAACTGTGGAAAACTATCAGCGAGCCCAATCAGCACATCTTGCTGCCTACCCAGCCTGGACAGGATCTCGTCCTGCCGCTGAAACACTATGGTCTGCTGCTCAGTGGTAGCAGCCTGCTGGGCGTGCAATTCTTGCAACGCCTGCTCCTGCCTAGCTAGCATAGCCTGCTGGGTGGCTACCACCGCTTCAAGTGTGGAACCTCCCATCTCATTTCCTGAACTGGTCGCTGGTCTCTCCATAGTGGCTTTGGTGTTCTGTGACGGAGGGGCTGGGCGGAGAGCCAGAAGCGACCGAGGGTGAAACCCTCCTAAACGAACACGCGGGCGTGCTCGTCACTAAATATGAGGGATATGCAGACACTAGAAGGATTTTCTCCATTATTTTTTAAGGAAACAGAAAAGAAGCCAAAAACGGCTAAGCGAAAATAAAACTACCCTTTAAAAAACAGGGCGAATGACCCAACCAAAAGCAGTGCCAAACAATATGCACCGACGGTCACAGACCGAGGAGAGAAAATTAAAATACAACCTAGCGATAAACTAGGCAAGAAAATAAAACCTCGAGACGCAGCTCGGGACCAAAACACAAACCAAAATACATACCGGAGGACAACGTCCTCCAACCTCCGGCTCACACGAGCCCAAAAGAAACAAAACCCTTGAGGAAGATGTCAGCGAAAGAAACGCCAGCTGAACACCTTCCTTACCTTCTCTAAATTATTCTCTAGTTATAGACACTAGAGACCATACACTAGCACGATACCTGACTCTCAGTGGCAGAGTCTACCTGTGCGTTACCGGCTTAGTGCAATCGCGAACGGTTGAACACCAAAGCACTGAAGGATAGTCAGTGCCGGTCTTAAATACCCTTAAGGGAGGTAATTCCCCTGGCTCAACGAGGAACAGGTGGAGCCAATGATCTCAGGCCCTCTGGTGGTCACAGTGGGAATAACCTCCCACCATGACAATAACCAACAACACCATAACCATAACTATACAAAACACACTGCACCTTATACCTTATAACATGGTACTTTGTACCTATGCAGCATATGTACAGTGAGTCTGCCTTACTGTATAACGAGTAGGAAAAATGGTCTTACTGATGCATTCGGTGTAGTTAACAGAGAATAAAAGGACAAAATAGTTTCCTATGATAACGTCAGGCCTTTCACACCGGCAAGGCTCCATGCCAGTTCCAGTTCCCAAACCTGAAAAGTTGGTTCTCAGCTGGAACCAATAAATAGTTGGGGTTTTTTTGCGAACCATGACGTCATCCGTGGGCGTGTCATATTCTAGGCCTGCCTTGTGCATTGAGCACATTCATGAATGGAGGGCGGTGGAACTTTGGTTCTGCTTAAACTGGTATGGATGCGGGCTGGTTCGGCAGAAAGCACCAAGGCTCTGAGACTCCAGAACAGAACCAGAGCCAGAACCGCGTCTGTCTGAAAACGGTATCTGTGTGCATTAGAAAAGGTTCCAGGGCACTGGTGGCAGCATCTGTGTTTAATCTGGAAAGACACAGGACACAGCAGAAGGCCCCTCGGCGCCGTCTCTATAATGTGTTGCTCATGGCTGGATGTCTCAGCTCTATTGGAAACGTCAGTCATGGCCATTTCATTAGGCCAATGTGTTGCCCCCCCAGATTCCAGCCACTTTAATCCTCTGACACTTTTCACATCTCGCATCTTTTCCTTCAGTATCCACAAAAGAGGCCGGTGGTTGAGAAAGGTAAGTCAAAGGGCAATGGAAAAATGTAAAACTTTAAAATGGCCGTTTTCCGGTTTTGGTGAATCAGAAGAGTGATTTTGATATCAGCCCATAGAGAATGGTACCTTGCCAATCACACATCGAATTATAGGCTTGCTGTAAGGCATGTTCAACCAAATCTTTTCATGTCCGGCTTCTTCAGATATGATCCACATGTCTGACCTGTTTGTTATTTTCCACCAGCATGGAGAGGTCAAGAATGATATTGAGTTTTGTAACCTGCCATAGGAGGTCCATCAACCAAAATCTGCAGCCACCTTTCACCTACAAGTTTCAGAAAATGAATCCCCTGAACTGAAATCACATTCTAATTTCATCATATAAGATGAACATGGCTGGTTCAGTGCAGTCAGTAAGTATTTGGATAGTGGTACAATTTCTGTTCAATATGTTGCAATCCAGCATATTGGATTTGAAGTGAAACAATTAATATGACGTGTGATATGCTATGATATGATTAATATGCTATGAAGTGCAGACTGTCACCTTTAATTTGAGGGTATTTACATCCATATCAGGTGATATGTACAGGAATTACATTTTTATACATAGCCCCCCCCCCCCCCCCCCCCAATATATTTTAGGGGACCAAAAGTAATTGGACAGTTGGCTTCTCAGCTGCTTCTATATAGTCAGATATATGCAATCGCTTCCTTGGTGCAGGTATAAGCACGCTTTCAGTCCTGATTCTAGGCTTTTCATTGCCTTTGGAGTCTGTTACTGACATTTGGCAACATTAACAGCAGAGTTGTGCCAATGACTGTGAAGGAAGCCATTATGAGGATGAGAAATGGCTTACATGTTACATTTTGCTATGAATTACATAAAAGAGCCTGCAGAGTTCCGGGAAAAGGTCTTGTGTACAGATGAGACCAAGATTGACTTGTATCAGAGTAATGGCAAGTGCAAAGTCTGCAGGCCAAAAATAACTTCCCAAGACTCAAAGCACCCCATCCCTTCATCTGTGAAACATGGTGGTGGGGTATTATAGTTTGGGCATGTATGGCTGCCACATGTGCTGGCTCACTGATCCTACATTAGGCCTCATGCAAGAACCATTCTTACCAACAGATTTGTTCTTAAATTCTTTTGTTTCTCTTATTTTGCAGATCAAATTTGAATCGAGATTCAGCAACGTTGCTTATTTCTTCAAATTTGCCTCAAATGTTTTCGGAAATATATTTTAGTGCAGAGTTTAGGAGAAGCAGTCTACCCAATCAGTTATCAGTCCTCCCTTGTTCTTGTTAATCCCATCTGACTGAAATCAGTACAATATATACTTTATAATAACATCTTCATTTAGGACAGTTGTTTGAAGTTAGGTGTATTTGTTGAATCTGGTGTGGCACACTTGAGCCCTTCATACTAAAAAAGTATGAGAAATGTATGATGTTCTTGCATGAGGCCGAATGATCTCAAACATATACCAGTGCTAGCCTTCCAGACAGTTTGTCCAGGCAGTTTGTTTCAGTCAGCCTTTTGTTTTGCCAATGTCTCCGACTGTGTTTTTCTTATTTGTCAGCCTCATAATGACTTCCTTGACCTAAAATCAACACTAGATGCTAAAAGATTTATTTAGTGATTGAATACACCAGACTACTCAGAGACAGCAGAAAAATCAGATTTTCCCTAAAATAGAGGGACTATGCATAAATAGAGATATAATTCCTCCATGGATCGACCAGTATAGATGTGCATACCCTCAAATTAATTATTTATACAAAATACTTATGGACTGCACTGTATACAGTCCTGCTAGCCTAATAAAATTAGGCATTAATATCCAGAGTGAATAACAATCAGATACATTTGTACACCTATTTTGATTTGAATTTTAAATGCTACATTTTGTATCATAGGAGAAAATTCAGCCACACTTGACAAACTGAAATGTCATTGACATATGGACACACAGTAGATGCCAAAACCAAAATCATATTCTTGTGTTTAATCCAAAAGAATGAAGTCACATTCTACCATTGCTGGACTGCCAGGACTGTGTTTTGGATGTCCTGCCTAAAATTAACCACACAACTCAGGCCTTAGTCAAAATCTGCGCTAGAATTATGACTGTACTGCCTGTAGCCAGAACATAAAATACAAATAAAATGTATAAAAATAAGGAATAAGAAGATGGTCAAAAATACTGAACTAGATAAATGCATTGTCTGCTGTGGCATTAGAGTGTGAATACACCCTTAAAATAAGACCCTATAGGATTAAACACCCTAGAATGTGAAAATCCTATATTTGGCTGTATTTGAGCTATCATAGTACAAATCAGCCTGACACCAAACTCGCAAGGAATGCCTAAAAAAATGTTCACCCTGGGTTTGACTTTCAAATACCCATAGATTTCGTCCATTTTGACTTTGAAATAAATTTAAGCTCTGAGTTGGTACATTTGTTAAATGGCGGAGGTGAAGCAGGGGTAATACCTCAGGAGGCCTTTAAAGTGTGAGCTCAGCCCTGAAGCCCGGCTGGCCCTCAGGACGCACCCACGGAAAAGGGTGTTGGCGCAAAGCGGCGGTAAAGCTGGTGAACGGGGCGAGAGGTCGATTGTTCAGGGACTTCCCTCATTTGTTTGGGAATAATGGACTTCTCACTCATGGCATCAGGGCCGCCCAGTGCCACAGACGGGTGTGATCGGAATCCAAACACCCCGCACCCCCACACCCACGGGGAGTCTTCTGTTCTGACTCAAGGTTAAGGAGCACTGCCTCCTGGAGAAAAGGGGAGTGAGCGGGTCTAGAAGCGGTTCCCAAAAGTGCTCCAAATGCCTTTATTATTTATAGTTTTAATGTTCCCCGTCTTGTTTTGGTTTCTCATGCTGGGTTCATTCATTGTTGGAGCTGCATGAGAGGGGAATGCCCTGGAGGCCTTTGCCCTTGGCAGGCTTGGTGGAGTAGCGCTGTTAAGAGATTAGGATTGGTGGAGAATGCGGGCCTTGGCTATAGGCCCACTCTCAGGTCCCTCTCCAAAACATGACTGTGGGTTGCTTCTGAGAGGGAAAACTAGGCACAGTGTGTGTGCGTGCATGTGTGTGTCTGTCTGTTTATAGGGCTTTTGGGGGGGGAGAGCTGCAGAACTTTTTTGGTTTTCTCTTTTTTTCCCAAGTTGCACTCCAGGCCAGCCAGTCAGCGTAACATCTGTATGCCTGCTGTGCAGAGAGCAGCCACACAGACATCACAGAACGTGTGACTCTGTCAACAAGCTCCCGTTCATCTCTCTCTCTCTCTTCCACTCATTCTCTCTTTCTCTTCCTCCCTATCTCAGTCGAACAATCGTTTCGTTGCTAGAGGAGGGGGTGTACAGTTTCGCCAACAATGGAAATTCAATCAGGAAATGGAGTGGCGGTGGAGAGCGAAGTGGTGGTCACATCCTCTTCACCTCCCTGGGCAGAGCCGCACAGAGAGGACCTGCCGGCCACCAAGAGGATCGAGAGGTTTGACATCTCACTGGACAACCTGAAGATGATGTTCGAGAACCCTGTGACACATAAAACCGTGAGTAACTTTTAACAAGTTTCCTTTTTAACAAGGAAACCTCCGGCACTTTCTGGAGCTTCACCCTCCACTCACTTTCCAGGATATCCTTCTAAGTTTGGTGTCATGCTCAAGCATGTTAAATGTTTGTCCCTGAAGTGGTTTACTGTGCACGCTTAGTGGTTTCATACAGTAGCAAGTACAGGCAATATCAACTCAACTCAGCGTATCAGTGTATGTTTAGACATTTTGTTTCTGGTGCTCAGTACAAACCGTCTTTCATACATGCTATGTGTATCTGTAATTTGTTGACTGCAGTGAGTCGATGCAAACAATCCTGAGAGCATGTTGAATATGAGTAGGTTTGAATATGGTTTGAAGACGAGAGCAAACCTACAGATATTAATGGAAGGACTGTGGAATTTATATGTTGGGGGGGAGTGGTTATTCTTCCTGGCTCGAGGGAGAAGCACAGGGCTTTGTCATCTTCACACCCATAAACATCAACAAGCAATATTTTCTGCTTTCATCTCTTTCCTCCAGCAGAGCTCAAAAACACTCAGCTCTCCTTTTATTATTTTGGCTGAAAGTGGGACTGAGAGTGGAATTAATTTTACAGCCGGAGCCTAAAAGGCCAATCCTTGTGAAATGTGACTCGCAGCATCAACACCAAGCGAGCAGCAACTGAGGAAAGTTTTAAAACAAACGCTGCCGTTAAAGTTTTACTGCCATAAAGTTCCGCTGCCATCATGGAAAGTGTGCCAAAGCTCAAAATGGAATACTGCTTATTAACGTGGCTGAAAGAATATTAACATGGACGCCAAAACATGGCAGTGCAGCGAACATGCGCAGCACACTTATTTGAAATAAATGGGAACAGAGTGGCATTTTAAACAGTGCTGGAAGTGCAGAATTCCCACTCTCTGGATTGTGAACGCTGCATGGAGCAGCCAGAGAAATATGATTCGTACTTTGGCAGGGCTTCTGCCACAGATTATTGATTCCGGTGAAAAGTTGCTTGCCTCCCTTTTTGAAATGTTGAGGGAGAGCAATGCTTAACTTTTCCATCACGGTAGACCTGGCTGCTTCTTAAGGAAAATCTAATCTCCTTCTGTATGAAATGAACCATCTGTCAAAGAAAGCAACTCCCCAAATGCCAGTGGCTGGGGAACACATTGGAATTTTATCTTCAGGCTTTTTTGTTGTTGTAAAGTCTAAAGAAAAGTACTCAAGCACTCCTTATTGAAAACGTTATGCGGTCATCGATCCTAAAACGATAACCCAAACTTGTCATATAAAACATATAAAATATACATATAAATCTGTCTACACCTTTTACAATGGTGCCTGCTCTATGAATCTTCGCAGGAACTTTTTACAATAAGAGAGTGCTATGAGAAGATGTCAAGTTTTCTGAGAGGTTTTCTGAAAGTTTACTATTTCAGTTATACACTGTAGGAGAAGGTTAGTGCTACAATTTCTGTTCTTTTGGCTCTGTATACCAACACATTGGATTTGAAATGAAGCAATGAATATGATGTTAAAGCGCAGACTGTCGCCTTTAATCTCAGGGAATGTACATCCATATCCGGTGAGTAATTGGACAGCTGGCTTCTTAGTGGTTTCTGATTAGTCTGGTTTATTCAATCACCTCCTTAGTGCATGTATAAGCAAAAAGTTGTGCCAATGAAAGTCAAGGAAGCCATGAGAAATACGAAAAACAGTCAGAGACATTGGCCAAACAATAGGCTTTCCAAAAAAAAAACAGTTTTGAACATCATTATGAAAAAAGAGAGCACTGGTTTGGGATCATTGCTTTATTGTGGGATGAAGCCCCGGCCATTGAGTTTGATTTAACTACAGAAGATAAGAAGATAAGATGCTTCTGTACACTCCCAAATTCATTCTGTTTCTGCTATCCGCAGTAACATTATACATGAAGGTAAGTGAGACAGTACCTATGGTAGCCATAGATTGACCAAACTATAATGCCTCCACCACCAAGTTTCACAGATGAGAGGGGTGCTGTTTAGCCTCCACACTTTGCTTTTGCCATCAATCTGATATAAGTCAATCTTTCTAATGCATGCACTAGAGAAGCATATGGATTCACCTGACTAATCAGAAACAGAAGCCAACTGTCCAATTACTTTTCGTCCCCTAAAACGGGGGACTGTGTAAAAAGGTGACAGTCTGCATTTGAATCTCATATTCATTAATATTCATTGTTTAATTTCAAATCCAAAATTGTGCCACTATCCAAATACTTACAGACCTCACTTTAATTGTGTGCAAGCCAAGCTGACCTTGACCCTGGCCAGCAAAAGCAGCAAAGTTTATTTATATCATAATTAAAAACTGGCAAAATGGCGACAGAGAACACCTCAATTCCTGATGGTGCCGTATAGTGTATATTATGGCTTGTCACTGGAGCAGATGTACTAATGGAGCTTACAAAGTAGAGCCTCTGTGCCACTCAGGCATTAGCTCCCTGAAGCCTGTAGATGGCAGTAGAGCGCATGGCACTGGGAGAAAGATACACGATATCCTGTGGTTTTATCTCTATTTTTGGGATGTACGGTTCACCCTGAATTTGGAAAAGAAGTCAGTAATTGGCCCGTTCGGAGTGGAGGGCTGCCCCGGTTAGCTGCCGGGCAGAGATGAGACGTGGCGTTTGGACCCGGCCAGGACCGGAGGCCCCAAATCGGAGCCCTTTCCCCAGTGCGGAAGGGGTGAAAGCTGAAAAAGCAAAGCCCACAAGCAATCACCCATAGCTAGGCTATTTTTACAGTGCAAGCTGGTTTCAGCGGTTTTAGACCCAATGTGATTCCGCTCTCCTTTCAGAAAGAAGTAGCTCTATGTTCTAAAAATTACAGTGTAGGAATTTGCAAGTATGCCTGTGCAAGATTCTCTGAACTCTAACTCTAAAAAAAGGAGCCTAAAATATTACAGGGGAGGTGAAAACCTAGTGGCCTAGTGACTATTACCACATGGTCTTCCTGCTTATTTTTAAAACACGATGTGTTACTAGAGGTATACATGAGAGCCGATTGCATTCAGTGTTTAAATATTAAATAACTACTGTTGCTGGTTTTTCATTACAAACTGTATCCTTCAAGCATTGTGCTATATTTTGCTAGAGACTGCACTCATGTCTTTAGGCATGTGACTCAATGATGCATTTTCATTTTGTGCAAATTCATTCATTTTAGGTGAAAAGAGGGTGTTTTCATACATTTATTAAGTATATGAGAAATTGTACCGTTGGCAGCTGTGGCGTGTTTCTATATTGTTTTTAATATCGGGTGCATTCATTTTAAAGATGTGTCAAAAGGTATATTTGCTTTACTCAGAGAGAGAAAGAGAGAGAGAGAAAGATAAATCAGTATACTTATTTACAGAGCAGCTCACAGTTGTTAAATGAACACTACAACAAGTAAACAACTCATTTTACAGCAGCAGCCACAACAAATGGCCTGCTAGATGTAATCTATTTCAGACTTATATACTTATACTTAATGTAGTCATGGCTTCAATTCAAATTAAAATAAATGCACCATCAGATTTTCTTCTCAAAAATTCAATAGGGCACATTTCATAGTTTTGCCAAGAATCATTGTCACAATAGAAAAATTGTCAGAAAAGAAAGAACTGCTTTAATTTGCAATGAAAAAGGAAACATGGATTGACATTGTACATGTGATGTATTTAGTGGGAAAACTAACATTCTCACTTATTCTACAAAAGGAAAAATGTGTAAAGTATTGGTCAAAATGGGTTGAGTATGTAAAACCTTTAAGGTCTTCATTGAGATACAGAATGATTAAAAGTGTATATGCCTTTCTCCAATGTTTTATTCTATTTTCTATTTATCTGCTTATAATATCAATGTAAATATCTCTTCCCTTGGGTGTACATAGTTCTACATGCCCTTCATACATACGGGTTGGGCCATACATTTCTGGCGAAAATGTAAAATAAAGAGAGGGTTTATATTTTGTATGGCTAAGTAGAGGTAAATATTTATAAATATATTACATCCTTCCTTAGATGTATGCATGTGCCACTGTGCCTATGCCAGGTACTGTTCAATTTCCCCAGGAAAATAAAGAATAAAAAAAAGAAAAAGGAAACATGTAAATGTACTTGTTTATGAGTTCTCTCAGTCCACTCCTGGGGCTTTGTGACAGTGCTGCATTTGAAGCCTTGTCAGTAGACCTCAAGAGGAGAGCCATACCAGTGTCATGACCCGTACTTTTATTGTTCGACCCTCTTGCTATTTTTGAAGTTTGTTGGGTCATTACCACTGGAACCCCCCAGCCCAGCAAGAAGTTTGTTCTTTCTTCTAGTGAGTCAGATGAAAATATTTGAAAAATTGTGGTCTCTTGTTTGGAGATATATATCAGTGCGTGGATGTTCTTTCCTATTCTATTTATTCTTTACCAGATCCCAGAAAAAATGATGAACGATCGCATGCTTCTCCGAGTCTGTCATATCCATTCTCACGTCATTAGCACATCGCACATTATTTACGCTCTTCAGGTGACCTCATCCAGTGATACAAATAGACTACATCTTACGTGTTATCCATTTATGCTGCCAGACATTGGCTTACGTACCTTCAGCAAATATCCTACTGGTGTACTTCACTGGATATTTGGAGTGATGATCCTGCTCTTGCACTGTACTTCACTCAAGGACAATGGCAGTGACCCGCTGGACATTTTCTGATCCTGAAGAGAGTTTCTGATCAGAGAGGTGTTTGGGAGTTTTTCTTCATTATGGCGAGAATTCTTTGGCCATCAACTATAGAGTTCTTCCTTGGCCTACCAGCCCATTTGCAATGACTTCTCTGCAAGTTATTCTTAATTATGTTCCAAATAGTTTCTTTTGGTTAGTTTATTGTTTGGCCAATGTCTCTGACTGTTTGTTTTCTTGTTTCTCAGCCTCATAATGGCTCTTTTGACTGCCATAGGCAACTCTGTTCCTCATGTTGACAAATGCCAAGAACTCCAAATGCAATAGAAAGCCTAAAATCAAGACTAGATACATGCACTAAAGCAGTGATTGAATGCACCTGACTAACCAGAAACAGCTGAGAAGCCAACTGTCCAATTACTTTTGGTCCACTAAAATGTGGGTCTATGTATAAAAAGGAATGTAATTCCTACGGCAGTTAAGTAGATATGATCTGTTTATCCGCCCTGCAGGATGTCTGCTGATTTGAGGCAGACATTTACCGAGACTGGATGCACATTTTCCTTCTCTCACACAAATAAATACAAGGGCTCTTTTTTATTTTTTCAAACTGTGTTTGTGAAGATAGAAAGTGCATTTAAGTCAGGATTGTTATTGATTCCATACCACTGTGCTAAGGGTACAGCTGATGTTCCACACCTGCAAAATAATCTGTCCCTACCTCTTATTATCCATGTTCCCCATGGTCTGCCCCTACCTCTTATTATCCATGTTCCCCATGGTCTGTCCCTACCTCTTATTATCCATGTTCCCCATGATCTGTCCCTACCTCTTATTATCCATGTTCCCCATGGTCTGTCTCCACCTCTTATTATCCATGTTCCCCATGGTCTGTCTCCACCTCTTATTATCCATGTTCCCCATGGTCTGTCCCCACCTCTTATTATCCATGTTCCCCATGATCTGTCCCTACCTCTTATTATCCATGTTCCCCATGGTCTGTCTCCACCTCTTATTATCCATGTTCCCCATGATCTGTCCATACCTCTTATTATCCATGTTCCCCATGATCTGTCTCCACCTCTTATTATCCATGTTCCCCATGATCTGTCCATACCTCTTATTATCCATGTTCCCCATGATCTGTCCCTACCTCTTATTATCCATGTTCCCCATGGTCTGTCTCCACCTCTTATTATCCATGTTCCCCATGGTCTGTCTCCACCTCTTATTATCCATGTTCCCCATGGTCTGTCTCCACCTCTTATTATCCATGTTCCCCATGGTCTGTCCATACCTCTTATTATCCATGTTCCCCATGGTCTGTCTCCACCATGCATCATGCAGACAGTCTTCGTTAAATGCATGGTGACCTGAATTTAGCATTCCTGTCATTGAAATCCTCCTCCAAAAGCGTAATTATATTGCATTGAGTGTTGATAGAATAGAATGAGTGTAGATGTCACAGGTGGTGGTTATGATAAGGGACCATGTCTTTGAATGTCTATTATGGTAAAATGTACAACAGGAAATAACTGAAGATATATTAATTTTTTTTAGCTATTGGCTTAACAGATGTTACACACTCTCTCTTTCTCTCTCTCAATTTCAATTTCAAAGTGCTTTTTTTGGCATGACAACTTGCCAAATGAGAGGTTCAGATATGTTTCATAGTAAAATGTACAACATGCATGATGTATTATGAATTAGAATAAAAAAAATGGCTATAAAGAAAATGACAGTAAGTGACGTTGTAGGTGTATGCGTGCGTGCGTGCGTGCGTGTGTACATGTGTCTGTGTTTGTAAGCTTGTACGTGTGTATGCTGTGTGTGGATGTATGCGTTATATCTCTTTCTCTCTGTCTCTGTCTCTGTCTCTCTCTCTCTCTCTCTCTCTCTCACTCGCTCTGCCAAATGGATTTGACACTATAGTATGCCTTAGCCCAAATTTAGAATACTAAATAAATAATAAATAAAGGCAACAGGACTGGTTCCAGGTTTTAAACAGATTATTCATGAAGGGAGACTTCACATATCCTTTGATGTATAATATATATCAATACATATAAATATGTAGATATAGGTTCAGAGGAGACTTGTTTGAGGAATTTACATTCATGGAAGGGACTAATACAGAGGGCCATAGATGTTCCTTTCAATCTAAAGCAGGCAAAGAGGCGGAAATAATCTAAAAGTCAATTTTGAACTAACACTAGAAAGATTTTACAAAAACACTTAATACAGGGAGTTATTAATGCATAGAACTGCTCGACAGGATTTGTACTGGAGGTAGAGACTACTGAATCCTGAAATTCTCATAAAAAATCATTGCACCAAAAAAATGAAATGCTCCAAAGCACCCTTGTTGTGTTGTAGGTTCAAATAAAATATAGTTTTATGTTAGATTTGTGTAGTTTCACATCTACTTTCGTTGTTGTATGTATTAAAGTAAATTGTCTTGCTTATTTGTTGTTGTTTCTTTGTGCTTATTTACAGTTGTTATGTATAATTAAATGTAAGATGACATACAGTTCAAATTTTGCTTCAGTGTAGTAGAAATGGCCTCATCTCAAAATAATAATGTTATGTTTAGTCATTCAAGGAGAAATTTCTTGCACTTAAGAATGAAGAAATTGCCCTATCTTCAGTGAAGCCTGGAAGGCTTGGATGAATATTTGATTAACATTTTAGCTTCTCCTCATTGTGTTACTTCTATCTCTTACAAGAGCAATATATTTCAGAGTTTATATAGGTCAGTGATAGGTTTCTCAAGAGTGGCAGTAGTGCAGTAAAAACAACTCTGGCGCAAATGAAAGCAAACATCTATTTTTTGCTCTTTGTTTGTTTGAGATTTAGTAATTATACATTAGTCCCCGGCAAGGCACTCTTATGTCTATGACAACTTGAATTCTCTGAGAGTTTGCCCTTTGGCAAGAAATTCACTTTGTGTGCGAGTAATGATTTCTTTCTTTGAACATCCGTGCCCGGGCATTTGAAAACATTGTGTCTGCAATATCTTCCCTGATTGCCATTTTGATATGCCCGTGTAAAATGCTAAAACCTCAATTGAGCCCTGCTAAGCGCACAGAGATGTCCTTTAGTGTCACTCAATTATCAGGGCCTGAAGCCTAATCGCGTTTTTAAACTCATGCTTGAACAAGCCGATGGCCAATTTAGATCCTGGCCCGTTATAGCTGTTTTGGTTCGAGGACAACTGATATGTTTCTACCGTTGGTCATGTGCTGCTGTATTATATTCCACTACATGGTTCCTTTATTGCCCGTTTCTTGCCTGCAGCCTCTCTTCTTGGATCTCCACTTGAAACAAAAGCTGAGGTGAATTTCTCTTATGGCATCAGGCGTAACTGCTTATGTCAGCCTCAAGGTGGCAGTCAACTGCCTGGAGAAACATTGGTGATTACCGAGTCATTTTGTAATGGGTTTTTATTTAAATTAGATATTTTTTAAATTTAGATACATTTATTTAAATGTTGCATCATACCATACATTACCATACAATGTCTTAGATATTTTGATGGTGCAACAAAGAAAGAACAAATGTAAAGTTACCCAGGATATAGTGGCTTGGTATGAAAGGCAGGTTGACAATTAATTTCACATCATATTGCTTAGAATTAAACTGTCCATTGTCCATTGCATATGCCTATTTATGTATGGGATGTTGTCCTCCAAGATTAGTTGTTTAGTCATTATTCATTTACTCAGTCATTAATTAATTCATGAAATATGTGTGCTCTACCAACAGAAAAAAAAAACTTACACATACCATTGTGTTTTAACTAAAATATGAAAAAGCAATAGCATTATTGTAAATCATCAGATAGACTTGAAAGGAAAGGTAAGTCCTCCTAGGAAAGGGAAGGCCAAAACTCTTGACAATGGCCTCAAGGACCCAAAAAAAGGAAATAAAAAGAAATAAAGATATAAATAAAGGTGTCTAATATTGGTGTATTAGAAATACATGTGTATCTAAAGGCATATATCCATAAGTTCAGAACTAACGCATATATGATATAAAAACTTGATGTGAAATGAATTATCAATCAGCTTGACCACAGGGTGACATGCACATCCTGTGCATGGCCCTCGTTTGTCCCAACTGTGGTGCTTCTCCACCCTCCCCAGTGGTGGGCGGCCTGTAGCGTAGTGGTTAAGGTAAATGACTGGGACAGGCAAGGTTGGTGGTTCTAATCCCAGTGTAGCCACAATAACATCCGCACAGCCATTGGGCCCTTGAGCAAGGCCCTTAACCCTGCATTGCTCCAGGGGAGGATTGTCTCCTGCTTAGTCTAATCAACTGTACGTCGCTCTGGATAAGAGCAGCTGCCAAATGCCAATAATGTAATGTAATGGTGGAACGACCTCTGCATTCCTATAACAACTGCTCACTCACTGCCCGTTTTTCCCCACGGTCTGAAGACTCATCTCTTCACACTGTACCTTGACTTCTCTGCGGGAGCACCCTGCTCTATTACCACTTATTTCATCTGTCGCAATCTTTTAGCGCCTTGTTATACTTTGTAGTTTGTTATACTTTGTAGTCTGAGACTGTTGCAGTGCAGTTGTATTTATATTGTATTTGCATGTCCATTCATCTTGGTACTGTTGTTACTGACCTAATTACTTACACACTTGACCTATTTACCATGTGTACTGGACAAAATGTTCACAACTGATTCTATGTGAATTGTATCCTATCTGACCTGTTCTGTAGTTTATAATGTCGTTGATTTTGACGTCGCTTTGGATAACAGAATCTATTAAATAAGATGTCCTGTAATGTAATATAACATAAAAAGCTGTAAGGTGGCCTACCGTAGCTACAATGGAACCCATCAACAGCTGATATTTTCGATTTGTAGGATAAATTATTATTTCACACATATAGGTGGTGATTTTCCACTGTAATGCAAACGCAGTGTCTCTGTTGTGCTTCCCGTGTGCCCGATGACAGACCTTCCCTTTGTGCCTCTACATACAGATATGAGAATGACATCACAGCTATTTGCCTGCCAAAGCACAAGCAGACCTCAGAGTAAAGCTGTTCCAGAGTAAAAGTCACAGAGGTACAAAAACTCCTTCATAACACGCGGTTTAAACAAGTCAGTGGCATTAACCGGTCTGGGGACCTTTTTGTTCCAGTGACCGATTTATCATGTAGCGCAATGATATGGAGCTGTGGCCAAGGCCTGTAAAGGTTAAAGGGCGAAGAAAGCCTTTACATAAGACTACGAGGAGACTCTAAATCAGGTTGTTGGCAGGTATATAGTCAAGTCATATGAGAAATGACAATGCGTTTTCACCTGCTATTTGTATACAGGGTCTTTTGTCACTCCGCATTGCTATTTTTAGTTGTTTTCAGAGATTCTAGAAAAGCTTTTGGCTCTGAGGTGAGAGGATCACATCCCAGGACATGCAGTGCCTAAAAATATGTGCTGTTGCTATGAATACAGACGAAATGCTCGTCTTTAATTAGTGCACTCGAGTTTCTCGAGGCACGGAGAGTGTGCTTCACATTTGTGACATTTTCAAGGATTCAAGCTCTGATGTAGCGTGGTTTTTTTTACATTGTACGCTCTTTCATTTCGGTCAACTGAGCTTGTTTTAATCTCAGTGAGATGTGTGCTCTTGCTGTGTTCTGCTGATGAGAGATCACTATCATTTCTTCAGCTCTGTGCCTGCCATTTTGTTCATGTTTTCTGTTGGCAGGGATTGTAAAGGGGCAGGCTACAAAGGGGCTCTGTAGTATGTTGCTTGTTAGCATGTTGACATTGTGATATGTTTTCCACTCCATTGTGCAGCTTCAGACTCACAGTATAAACTCAGTGAGCACTTTATTAGGTATTTATAAGACTTATTTATTAGACTTATTAAATCTTCTGCTGCTGTAGCCTATCCACTTACATGTTTGACATGTTTTCTGCTCAGAGATGCTCTTCTATGTGTGGTTATTTGTGTTATTGTCACGTTCCTATCAGCTTTGACCAGTCTGGCCATTCTCCTCAGACCTCTTTCATTAACAAGTCAAACTGCTGCTCACTGGATCACATGAGCCTAGGTCATATTTTTTCCCCATTCTGATGGTTGATATGAACATTAAATTAAGCTTCTGACTCGTTTCTGCATGATTGTACGCATTGCACTGCTGCCACACGATTGGCTGATTAGATAATCGCATGAATAAATAGCGGTCCAGGTGTTCCTAATAAAGTCCTCCGTGAGTATATATGTTGTACCCTACAAATCTTAAAAAAGCATTATTGAGCTGTAACAAGCTGAATTTACAGTCCTTGCAATGTCTCATTGAAGAGTTGCCAGAATGTTCCAGCTAGCCAGAGGAAGAGGGCTCATGTTTGTGAAAGAAGAGACATTGCGTTGTCATTGGACGAGATGGAATTAATAATAAAATACCCTTTGCTCATGAAGGTCCTCTTTTTGTGACAGATTCCGTTCATAGCAAAAATGACTCTAATGGGAGAAGTGAAAGTCATTATAAGTGCATTTTCTGGCATAGAGAAAACTGCAGCTGTGCAGCAGTCATTTGGGACCATCCTAATCTGTCATTAGTCAAGCCATAACGTACGTTGTGTGTCTCATATAGTTAGATTAATTGATTTCCCATCTAACCCAAGAAAATACCCCGAAAAATGTACAGTATCATGAAATAGCCTAGTTTTATTATTAATTTATTTTTCTTTGTTTTATTATTTCACTTCATTATTTCATTATTTCACAGTTCAGAGGAGGTAATATGTTTATTCTCAAACGGCTCTCGATAAATCCTAAACGATACTGCATACACATTTACAAATTGCCCCTTCTAAGCAATAAAGATTATCTACAAGTACAATTTATTATTTAGTCATTTGGCAGATGCTTTTGCCTAAAATCTAAAAGCTCCTCCTAAGGCTGTCTGACTCTGCTAATAAGTTATTTTGAACAGTTTTATAACCTGGTCCTACTGAATGAGTAACATTCTGCAAATATTCTTTGGTCTTAAAAGCTCTCTCAATGTGTTTCTTAGGTGTTATTCTGAGAACCTTTATATACAGACGGCCCCTGAGCAACTTTCCAAGTTTAACCCCTTATGGGCGGATGTGACCTGTGTGTTACATCTCCCTTAACAGACAGATGCGACCTGTGTGTTACATCTCCCTTAACAGACAGATGCGACCTGCGTGTTGCATCTCCCTTAACAGACAGATGCGACCTGCGTGTTACATCTCCCTTAACAGACGGATGTGGCGCCAACATTGTATTTCATCATATGATTTGATCCTATTGAAATGCATTATGATTCCTAGGTCTTTATGTGGGTTTTCTGTAAGGCACCTTAGTCCATAATAGGTTAATACTACCAGTATGAAATATGTGCATTATAATTTTGCTCTTTTTTTTAGGTAATAAATAGTATTATATGACCTTAAAATGTAAAAAATGAAAATGATTTATTCGAATATTTCAGTCACTACTACATTTTATGTGAAAGCTGCATCCATTCACAACCACTTACTTAGTACAAAAAAAATCAAGAAGTGTTATTTTGTTCTCATTTGAATACATAAATCTATAGGGAACTGCACTTCTCATTCTAAGATGGCAAGTTCTTAAACTGGGGGTGGAAATGCTATTGTGTCCTTGAGCTAAGCATTTAACCTTGTGACCTGTATTGTGTCAGTTAAATACCCAGCGGTGTCAATATTACCTAAAATAAGGGCAACTATCACTGTGCAACTACATAGCTCTTTGTTTATTTCTATACCATGATGCAGAACATTGGCTGCTTTCTAAAACAGAAACTCAATACATTCAGCCACCGACCAAAAGTAGCAGTAATATTGGATTTGTCATTTTAATCACTCTGAGTACTGATCTTTAAAGGTTTCCCTGATTTTAATTTTTAATGCTTGGAAATCCATTTCGGGATTGCCTGGGGATCTAATTAAGGTGGGGCCGGCTCTTGTGCGGACCCTCGAGGAAGCATGTTTCTCTCCCGCAAGTGTTGAAGGCTGGCTGTAATCCGCCTCAGTGGAGGAGGCGGTCTGGTGGCTTTATGGCCCATAGACTGAGGCTGTGACCCCCTCACTCTCTCTCCTGAGCGGGGCGCGGGCCTGTTGAATAAAACATAGGACCCATACATTATTCCAACCTGCCTCGCTCTCTCCATTTTAAACCGAACCGGCCCAAATCGCATAGCTCCTTCTGCAGCTGACTCCCTCCGCCTCGCTGTGTGCAAATTAGAATTTTTAATCCGAGCCACCGTAGCGTGAACCAAAATGCGTGCCGCGATAGAAGGCCATTTATTCTCTGCCGCTTGCATGGTTCTGACAACAGTTGGGTCTTTGAGCCAGGACTGACGGTCCCACCTTAACCTCTTCAACAGTAGTAACTCAACGTATTAACCAGGCGACTGCATTCTGAGGCTCAGTCACAGATAATGTAGCAATGGTATTCATGCGCACATGGAAACACACACATACATGCACGGACATGTACACATACACACACACACACACACACACACACACACATAACTATCTCATTTTATAGCATAATGAAATGTCTCTGCTAACCACTTGCAGCTCTCAGCACAGAGTCAGTTGTTAACTGTCGGCTGGTATGGAAGAGACAGTAAGGAGTGGTACTGTTTTAATTATGACCCTAAGTACCACTCAAGAAAGCCACTCAGCAATATATAGCCTGCAAATTGACAATGATTGGGCAGAGACCAGACTGTTCTTAACTGAATTGGTGGCTGAGGGTATTATTATATATATATTATTTATATGAACTCCCATTTTCTTCAAAAGCCCATATGAGGAGAATGGAGAGCAAAAACCAAAGGGATTTTTTTTCCAAAATGGAGATGTTCTTTGTGAGGTCGCCATGGAAAATGTGATTAAGGAAATGTAGCTTTTATGGAAAAGCATATATCAGCAGGACCGTACATGTAACATAAACTCACTGTGTTACACCAAGTTAGCTCACCAAATTACTTCCAGATCAGCTTTGGTATTTTTGTGTGTGTATAAAGTCTAATTCCTTCCCTTCACAGGGACGTTGTACAGTTATTTGTGGTTTTCTCCATTATTATTGGTCCAATTTACATCAATCACAGTGTTTCTGAGATAATCAATAAGCAACCATAATCATAAACCACATTCCTCAGGAGAAAAACTACCATTGAACAGATGTTAACTTCTGGTGGAACTGGCCACTTGTGAGTTTACGTTACAGAGCAATTGAAGGGTAGGAGACAGAGAGGCTCCAAGTGGTTCCTCCCACTCTCACCTGAACCACTACTCTCTTCCCTTTGTCTACTGCTGAAAAATAACACATTTTGGTTACAACTATTATTACTTATGAATAACACCCTCTGAACCCAGTAAAATAAACATTACATTACTCGCAGTACTATCCTATGTAGTAGCCTTCTATTCCAAACTAAAGGAGCTGTACACTGAGTACTGCTATCCAGAATTGTCTACTCCAACTACATTGTATGTGGCTGATTTAAGCTCTTTTGCATGGGATAATGAGGTTTACCTTTGCAAAACTGTCCGTCACATGAAATCTACTATCCACTCCTTTGATCTCATTCCAACAGAATTGTTAAATTGTCTTTAAGGATTTATTTTCTGGTAATGGACTGGAAAAATAAATTGGTCTCTGGAGACTAGTGACTTCCCTGTTGCTCTGAAATACTGCTGTAGTGAAACCTTTATTCCAGAAAAATAACTTTAACACCTCTTTAGCAATTTTACACCTATATTAAAATGTGCCTTAAATTCTACGAGTGGTCTTCAATTAAATGAATAGTTTCCCAAATAAAACAGGATGATTTCCAGCTGGTTTTCGCTCAAAGCACTGAGCCTGCTTTGAAGCTGGTGAATGGACTTAGAGAATGATCAGATTTATCAGATCTTATTATTTTAGACTCCAGTGCAATGTTCGACACCCTAAACTGTGAAATGATAACTCATCACCTTGAAAATCGGGCCTGTCTTTATAGAACTGTGCCAATTGGGTGAAATCATATTTGTCAGGAAGGCAATTATATGTCAGCCAATGACCATATGCGTAAAGTAAAACATGTAGAGCTCAACTGTGACTGTGATGACAGTTATGGATGTCGGTTGAGCCAAATGCCCACACTTTTAAACCAATAGTTAAATGTTTGTCTATTTACAGACCCATATTCTCTGAGAGAAAACAATAGTGAGCAAAATTGGATTGTTTTACTCTGCAGTGTAAACCAAAAGTAAAAAGTACTAGAAGTAATTCTAGACTTCCACAGAGTTACACAATCATATGCATACTATAATTAAAACCACATTTTTTAGTTTGAAAATATTGCCACCTTTTCTTTTCTTTTTTTTTTTCCAATCTGATTTTGAGAGGTTATTACAGAGGTTAATGATGTTATTTTTTACTGGTGTTCCAAGAAAAATCTATTGACAGATTGCAGCTTGTTCAAAAAACGGCAAGAATGTCGCAAGAATACTAACCAGAACAAAAATGAGATCTGTTATTTACACTATCTTTGCTACCCTGCTTTGGCATTTCAGGGCTGTTAATTTTAGTTAGTTGAAAGCACTAACTGGTAACTCCACTGAGTGAAAATATGGACAACAGTTCATGTTGTTATTGAGTAGTATCTGCAAGTGCTATCCGTGTATTGATAAATACCAAGCAACCGCACAGCCTAAACAGTTAGTTATCACAGTTCTTGTTTATAATGAAAGCCAAACGGAAAAACCTCTTCAGTCCATTAAGTCCTTAAAAATATAACCATAAAAGTACACTTTAAAACTCCCCATAGATAGATAGATTACTGGTGCAATAACCTGATTACATTTGGTTAATTGTGACGCTCATAAAAGTATGTCCTTTTCTTAACACACAGAAAGGAAAGAAAGTAAACAAAAAGGTCTTTGAATGACTAAGGGAACCAGTATCTGCCGAATACACTGCATACAGATGGATTCGATATATTCTGCGCAGTTCATCCATACATGCACACAAAACAACAATAGACTTTTACAATATAAAATATCAACTACCCTTGAACTGACACCAACAACGTGAGAGAATCAGTCAACTGAGCAGGGGAGATGTGGATAGATGGATAGATTGGTGGAGCGGTGCATAAATTGGCCACAATTTGCACTTTTGCACTTTTTGAGTGCAAATATTCCACTTAAAAAAACTGGATAACACTAATGCATGCATTTGTCTATAAACTGTATAGGAACCAGTCAAGTGAACTGATGACAGAGACTTTTTATTATTTGCTTTCCAAGGAAAATCAATTCCCGAGTGGATTTTAACCACACTATTTCCTTCAAGTTGACAAGCTGGTTTTTAAAAAGTTTTTAGCTTAAGCATGGCCCATGTGAAAGGTTTCTATACAAGAAGGTAATAGCAGAACAAGTATTAGACCTACCAATAAAACTACAGCCATCCAACACAAGATGGATCAGACAGTATTCTGTTGTGTCATGCCATTCTCAGTTACCTATTCCAGATTTGTAGCCCTGCAGATGGATGTCTCAGTACTGTTGAGCTGGCACAGCCCAGGGAGTTGTTGCACTGTGTTTAGATCTCATGTTAATGGAATATGGTTTATGAGCAGAAAAATCAGAGCGTTATTAAAAGTACAATAACACTGAACAACTAAACACTGGCTCAACGGATGCACAGCATAGTCAAAAACAATAAATACTGAATGTCTAAAAACTTTCAGAAACTGACAATATATTTCAGCTCTGATGCACTCGAAGGGAAACCATATTTCTTTCAACCAGCACAGACATTTCTTGAGGCTTTTCGGGTTTTCGACCCCAAGACTGCTGATTTCACTCGACAAAACTCCCCCTGGAATTGAATTACCCACGGGTAATTTATTCCTGTTAAGCCAACCCCTTTCACAACTCCACTGCAGGTGTTCTGCAGTCTCTAGTCACAAAATTACAGAAATTGACTTCGATACGCCTGAATTTCCCACTGCTGTGAGCTTTTAGCTGAATAGACACTGAAAATATGGTGCTGTATTTTCTAATTTCTTGTATTTTTTACAACTCATATATTTGAGTTATTGTAATTGTAATTTTATCTCGTTCTATGTTTATACCTGAATGCACATCTATATGCGCATTGAAGAATTAATGAGTGACTTCCGCCAGCCTCCATCAGCTGTCTTCTCCATTTTCTTCCATCAATAATCACTTTTTTTCAAGACAATAATCTACTTAAATCAGAAATGTACTTATTCAGATGCAGAATTACATTCTTGTTTTGGAAACAAACAACAGTACAACATAGCTTGGTTATAGTATATACTGTTGTATACTGACTTAATTGTCTATTTTATTCATCCCAAATTTGAAACTTTTGAAGCGTTGCTGAGGACGTTTTATACCTGAGATACATATTACTTTTTGTTAATGGAAATTGCATGCTTATTGCACAAGCTCATGATTAAATACAGCTTCAGTAAAGCCCCATTCAGTGCCATACAATTTCTCAGAGTCGTGTTATTTTCAAAGGAAGACAACTACAGCTACAACTGCTGTGCAAGATAGCGAGGAAAATAAAATGTGTGTGGTTTGACAAAATGTTTCACCAATGCTATCCACAGCAGTCTGCTACATGAACATATGCAGTATATGAGAGTAAAGTGTGAGAAGGGTTGACTTTCTGTTCTATGAAATCATTCCTTTTTCACTTGTTTATTTCTGAAGAAAATAGTTCTAAAGTTTCAAAATTGTAATATGTCCATGGCATCGCAGTAAATAATCTAACAATTACTCTGCATTTAATATGAATTATAAACAACACAGATAATGATCTTTATGTTATGTTCAAACATATGGGAAACTACACTCAGTGATCAATTTATTATGTAGACCTTTGCACCAGCTTGATAATGCAAATATTTAATCAGCCAATCATGTGGCAGCAAATAAATGCATGAAAGCATGCGGATGTGGTCAAGAGGTCCATTCATCCCATCACAAACCATAAGAAAATACTCATGGCTGTCATCTTTGCCAGGGGTGTTCGCATAAAATATTAGGGGTGCCAATAATTGTGAAACCTGTTGTTGGGAAATATGCAGTCACCGAGCACTTTACTAGGAACATTTTTACTTTATTACACCCACTTATTCATGCGATTATCTAATCAGTCAATCGTGTGGCAGCAGTGCAATGCATACAATCATGTAGATACAGGTCAGGAGCTTCTGTTAATGTTCACATCAACCATCAGAATGGGTAAAAATGTGATCTAAGTGACTTTGACTGTGGAATGATTGTTGGTGGCAGACAGGGGAAACAGTTCAAACACTCAGAAACTGCTGATCTCCTGGGATTTTCATGTACACTAGTAGTTTGCAAAGAATGGCGCAAAAAAAACCCCAAAAGAAAATCCAGTGAGCAGCAGTCCTGCAGACAGAAACACCTTGTTAACGAGAGAGGTCAGAGGAGAATGGCCAGACTGGTCAAAGCTGACAGGAAGATGACAGAAACGCAAATAACCACACAGTGGTATCAAGAAGAGCATCTCTGAACACACAACACATCATAACTCTAAGTGGATCAGTACTATAGTACACTATGTTGCACATAAGTAAAGATCATGGCAGTAACTGTATCATCCGTTAGTTTGCAGCACTTTTTGTGCATATTTATCAAGGGTGCAAATATCTCTGGAGCTCACTGTATGACTGTGTTTTCTATGATTGGTAGCAGCATAGCTTCAAGGCTGTATGCACACAGCAGGGGACATGATGCTGTGATAACATGTCACACTTCTGAGGCCTGTCAGTTCACTTCTTTTTTAACCCAGTTTCTGTCTTCTGTTTGTTCTTTTCCCACACCAGAAAGACTCATATCTGTGTCTATAAATAAACAAGAAATGTTCAAGACAATTTTGTATTTCACAAACCTGCGACTGCCTAAGATCATTCATGTGCAATCAAAGTGTAACATATACTTGCAATCCCAAACTATCATGTCACCCCCCTGCTTACTTCCCTCCACTGGCTGCCTGTCATCAAATTCAAAACACTGGTGCTAGCGTTCTAAGCAGTTAAGGGGTCAGCCCCTGACATGCCTGTCAGACCTCTTCGTTCGGCCACCACAGGATGCCTGGCACCTCCCCCTCTCCGCAGTTCCACCTCCCGTTCACAACTACTGTCTGTTCTGGCTCCACGGTGGTGGAACGAACTCCCCGTGGAGGTCAGAACAGCAGAATCTCTTACCACCTTCAAGCACAGACTGAAGACGTACCTCTTCAAGCTGCACCTCTCCCTGCCCCTCCTAAGCTCCCTGTAAACCTTAACTGTTGTCTTAACTTGTGTTATTTACCTTTGTTATTAGAATGATACCTTTGCTAGATTTGTTTGGCTAGATAAGCTGTATATTCATATATTTGAGTGGTGCGGTATTATATAAAAATAATAATAATAATTAAAAGAATTCTGATAATCAAATAGGCCCAAGTCCTTATCTTTTTTGTTCTGGTAACAGTTGAAATTGTACTTCCCTCTAGGGCCTTTCAGCGCACTTATCCCTGGTTATGTGTATGCACTTTGCACTTTGTTGTACGTCGATCTGGATAAGAGCATCTGCCAAATGACACTAAGGTAATGTAATGTACAGGACGTGTATCCCATAATCTAGCACAACATAACATTGCCTCCTAGCTTGTCCAATAGTGAGTGACAAACATCATACCTTTTCCTATGAAATTTTGAAGTAAAAAAAATGAACAATGCCCTCAAGAGCATCATCCTCTCTTTACAATGATGTCTGCAGAAGAAATGCTACCTTAAATCATAGTGTTTATGATGTCATTAAATTATTGGCAAGAAGCTGGTGATGTGTATAAGGATGTGTATCCATGCTTGTTAGTTTGTGAAAAACTGTGAAAGAGAAATAGCTTGCAAAGTTACTGTATGTTTAAAGTTCACACAGCTGCTATGTATTCACCACTTTGCTACGTTTGTTCACACAGAACAGTCAGTTAACAGTTATGAAATATACCAAGCCAGAAAGGAAAGCATGCATACAGTAGCTTAATCAAACTGCTAGATTTCTAGTTAGCCAGCAATGAGCTGTGGTACTGTTGCTACTGCTGCTAACTTGCCATCCTAACCCAATTTGTCTTTCTCTGAGGAGACATGCAAGTTCTTTCATATAATTTCTATTACATTCAATTTTGTTTAATAAAATAAAGCTAATTCACAATCTTGGTTCATGATGTTAACGTGTATGAGTTTTATAGCTTTATTTGAGGATCCACTTTGTATTTCCATTTATATCAATTACAGTAAGAACAGAACATCATCAACATTAAATATAAACATTGTACTTGTTACGGTAATTGTAATTGTGGTTATTCCATCGTTGTCCCTGTAATGAAGTGCATAGTGTGCATAGCTTACAGCACTGTATGTGGACAATTTGTACTTTATATTTTCCTGTTTCTTCTCCTTTGTTTTAGCCTGTAGAATTTGCATTGCTATTTAAGGTGAGTTGTATGCAAGGAAAACTATTTGAAACATTTTATTGTTGTTTTATGTTACTATTTAAAGAGTTACAGTATGCATTCTTAGCTAAAGGCCATAATATAATTTCCCTCATCTTTGTGTAGTATAAATGCAAGACAATTGTACAGACAAGCTCTACAATAGGTATTAGATGGGCTGGTAAAATATATTAATCACAGGACAAATGATGTTGCAATGTATTCCTATATAAATGATGATGTATCTCTAATGCACTATGTATTGTTTTGAATCCAGTGTACCAGTCCAATGTAAAGAGAACAAGTGGGCTTTAGTTTCATTAGAGATGAAGCACTCACCAAGTAGCCTAGCCTGTCTATGTTATAAAGACAGATATGGTGAAAATGAACCAGACACCAAATTACTTTAGCATTTGATAGTGCCCTTTCCTCACAGACACATTTTTGGCATCTAGATGCAGACCTCCAGGAGGAAAAAAACAACTCGAAAAATTTTGCAAGAGGAAAGAGTTCTCACCAAGTCCTCTATCCCCCTCCAAACTGCTTCCCCGATATGCGTCAGCCTGATGGAAAGTTTGATACACAGTCTGGCAGCGCACCTTGGTTAAAACATTAACTCTGGTGCAGGCAGGAGGCTAGTACAGCTACATCGCACTCATGTCAAGGTTACTGTGCTCTCTTCCACTGCATTGCAAATAAAATGACTGACCTGTTGCACAGACCTCCGCGTTTGCCTGCACAAAATAAATAGCCCTGGGACGAGTGGAATTCATTAGACGCTCGACAGGGATGGTAACTCCGGCTGCATTATTTAGAAAAGCATAGAAATGATTTGCGAGAGCAGTTTTACCTCCTTGGAAATAAATACAGTAGCTGCATGTGGCGAGTATTAGTACAATATAGGGTTTAATATAAAACTGAAACATGATATGCATCCATTAAAGAACTGCATGCAAATGAGAATAGGAGGAAGCCTGGTGTAGGCATTCTGTAACTCTGCTCAAACAATATTCAATCTCCTGTTACTGCAGTTAAGATTTACTTCTGCTTTCTCTGCTTCATGGTCAGCACTATTTGTAAGTGCTACAATAACAACAGTGCACCGTGCCGCGATAGATCCAGCCATTTCGGTAAGGTACGTATTTGATTTACGTCTTGTTGGAAGTGTTGTGCTGGAACCTCACTGAATTACAGTTTGGCAGTATCATAGAACACAGTGCATTCCTTCGACTTGTGTGAAAGTTGTAGCAGTAGCATCACAGTTTTTTACTTTCAAAGGAAATAGCTTTTTTCATAAAGCTCTGAACAAATAAAGAAAGCTGCCAGAGTTGTATTAGTATAAGAAAAAGGGGTCTTTTGGTTCTCTGTCTGCATTATACTGCATATTACCTCACATTGAACAATGCTAGTACCTAATATACCACCTTGAAGAATCAGTTTGTTGTGTAGTGAATTCCAAACACAATGCTAAAACGGCCTGGATTTTATCTGCATTCATTCCTTTTTCCACGGTGCAATTTTCAATCACTATGGTAACAGGATATTCCCTTTGAAAGCTTTAAAACTCACAGTTCCATCTGTGTAACCTACTTTAAGATGCCATTGCTTTAGCTACAGCAGTACCTTATTTTGTAACCATGTATTAACCATGAAGACCATATTGTTACACAAATGATTTGATTTGAAGTTTGTAACTGACTGTCTTGACCAATCAACCAATTTCTTAATAAGAGATGTACAATCCACCCTTTTACCTGACAAATGATAACATTTTTAATAGTAATTGTAAATGAATGTAATTGCTCTAGAAAATGCAAAATGTTTGTGAAATCACCCTAGGGATTGTGTTAATGAAATACTGTAATATGCAAATTGATACAGTAGATAATGATAAAAATATTTAGAAATTATAGACACAAGCTACTGCAAAAGGCACACTGCATAATGTAAATATTTTTAGTGAACAGTCACAGCCACAACATTTAGTATACTAAATTACACTCCCACTCACTGTGAGAGGTACATACACATACCTTCCTGTTAGAGTGCATTAATCAGTGCCAGTTGGACCTGGAGCCCTCTCTGTCACTCCGCAATTGGCTGGCGGATGTACAAGAGGTACATACACTCTCTGCCACTCTGCTCTGTGAATTAATGTGCGAGAGGTGGGCCTTCCTGTGTGGCCGACAGCTGTGCCCAAGAGTGGACCAAGCCACGCTCATGCAAGCCTCCAATTACCACCACGGACGGGCTGGACACTTTCCTGGTGCTTTCACATCTCAGAGCCCTTACTGTCTCCCCCTCTGTCTCCATCAGTCAATGGGCTTTGCCCTGTGAGGAGCTGGAACGCCCGTATTTGCTGATGAGCTGTGAGACCCCTTTTCTGTATAATGGGGAACATTAGAAGAACCATGTTGTTGTGGAAGTTGCAGCAGTGTTGTGCACAGGTGCAATGCATTACAGACCTTAGTGAAATATGTGTGTAATTGCATTGGATTCAAATACTTTTCTGTGCTCAGCTGATCAGGCCTGGTGCAATTGAGCTGACCAAGAGGACCAGAAGGTGGGGTTTGCAATTTTGAGAGTATTTAATGGGTTCCAATAGACCGGACAACCTCAGTACGGCATAGAAAAGTATTTGAATCCAAAATACTAGACTTGCACAAGGCACCAACAGTGTGCAGCACCAGAAAACCTAACTGGGATGTAGAGCATACACAACCATTAGAACAGTCAGAACCATGGGGTACAGAGGACTGTGACCACAGCAAATGTTTATATTGCTCCCCTGGAACACTGGAACAACCCCAGTATTTCCAAACCAAACGCTTTACTTCATATGCTGTGAGGAAAGCATTTGCAGAGTTCAGATTTTCCACTCAGTGACTCAGAGGGGGATGAGAGATTGAAACTGAAGGAAGAGCTATTTGCAGAAAGCAGTCCATGAGACTCCCCACAGCAGTGGATCAGAGGCACAAGAGTTCTGTGAACGTGGGGCGTTTTTGATGCTGGTGCAAGGGCATGAGTCTTCAATTATGCATTTCATGAACCCCCAAAAGACTCTGTCGGTGAAGATGCTAATAAGTAACACAAGTTGAGGCCTGTTGCCTGGTGCCCTCAAAAATATTACCACATAGGTTGTTTGGGGGTGCTGGGGCCCAATGTGAGAACTTCTCATGGTGCCCAAAATCCATAGTGGTGTGCCTGGCTGTGGCTGCAGGTTTGAGTCAAGCTTTGCTATTCTTTGTCCTGCCTGTGAAAAGGTGGGTTTATGTCATTAGAGTTCAGCTCAGCAGGTCTGGGTCAAATACATAATGCATGTTCTGGATTCAAATACTTTTCTGAGCTTCTCTGGTGTATTGGAAACTATTATTCACTCTCAAAAAGTACAAGCCCTGCCTTCTGGTCCTCTTGGTTGGCTCAATTACACCAGAAAAGATCAATCGAGCACAGTCAAGACAATTACGTATTCCTCAGCATGCTACTGCAGTTCCTCACACAGGTTTAATCAGCTCAGCAGTGACTTGAGGGGCACAATTAGCGATCACAAATTGGGAGCAAAATACAGGAAGGACATAAATTACAATTTCATAATGCAATATATCAAAAATATCTCTGCACTACTGGCTGTGTGACTGCAATTATTCGGAAAATGTTCCGCTAAGCTAGTATTAAGCAATAAAACAAATATGATAATGAAGAAACGGTCGTTAGATGAATGAAAATAGAGGGGTCGTTTTGTATGCCGCTAAAGTATTTGCAATATGAGCATTCCTTAAACTCCAAAGCTGGGGGTAATGGTTTCATAAGCCGCTGCTGTTGTGTTCGTTTAGTGCTGGAAGCCATCCTGTTGAATTTCAAAGTGTCCACTTAGCGCTCTGTTGGGTAGGTAATAAGGGAGCCAGCGATCACAACAGGAAATGCGCTTCAATCACGGGGGCAATCGTGGGAGGTCTTACTGCGCAGGATAGATGAGCTCCAGAGAGACCTGCAATTCCAGCAGAACAGTCCCACCACACGGAGCCGCTCACCAGGCTCCTCATCAGCGCTCCGAAATAGGGCTTCTCTCAGACTGACCCTTCCAAGCCAGCCCAGGAAAGGACAGAGCTCTTTATTCCAGTGATCCTCACTCCTGGTCCTGGAGAGCCACTGTGTGTAGCATAAATCCAGTGAAAAGCTGGTGCTTCACTTTGAACAACTCTACCGAGGAAAAAAATGTGAAACTTAAGACCCGCTTGACCGATGAAACATGCAAATTCACCATTGTCCGCTTTGAGAAAGGCACTTTGGGCACACCACATCTCCAGGGGTTTGTTCATCTGAAGATCAAGAAACGTCTGCAACTGATGAAGCAATGGCTGATGCCAAGGGCACGCTTTGAGACTGCAAAAGTCACACTATTGGAAAAATTAAGTTTATTCTCTGGTGGGCAAGTCAGAAGACAAGTCCACAATGACCTCCTTGCTGCTATTGACTTCCGGGGATTTTAAGGTTATGGGTTTTGTGAAACCACGTGACTTTAAGAGTACTGTTGTTGTTTACAGGCACACTATTAGCAACCAATTCAGACCCGAGAAATCAGGTGAGATGAGTTAACTGGGTTATCGACTGCTTAATTGATTTATCAATTAAGTACAAACTAACATCGAAAGGCTCTCCAGGACCAGAACTCTTCAGAGGGTCACTGCTCTATTCAAACCCCACCAATCACCCCACGTCCCTGCTGAGTCAACTTCTCAATCCAGCCATAGGTTCCTAGATATCAGGGAGGGTGTGTCCCTCGCTCCCATCCATCCCTGGCTACAGAATGCTCGGGACCCGCTTGCACTTCCTGTCGTGATGAACATGGGGCGACATGGCTCAGGCAGTAAGAGCAGTCGTCTGGCAGTCGCAGGGTCGCCGGTTCAATCCCCCGCCCGGGCTGTGTTGAAGTGTCCCTGAGCAAGACACCTAACCCCTAAATGCTCCTGATGAGTTGGTCGGCACCTTGCATGGCAGCCAATTGCCGTTGGTGTGTGAGTGTGTGTTTGAATGGGTGAATGAGAAGCATTAATTGTACAGCACTTTGGATGGCGGCGCTATATAAATGCCAACCATTTACCATTTAACAGGTCTCAATGGTGGGACAGGGCTTTAATGAGGGTTATTAAAAAGAAATAGGGCTCATGCACTGTACTGTGCTCCTTCAGAAGAATATGTTTTAATATGTCTATATCAGAGGTATACAAATCTGGCCCTCAAGGTCAGTGGTACTGCCGGTTTTCTCGTCTGCCTGATAGTCCAGTAATGTTACTGATTGGCCAGATATTGCACTCACTTGGTGTGTCAGGTCTCTGATTAGAGGGGACCAGTACTATTTGCCCCAATGACAAGTAATCTTAACACTAATGTGTAAGGCCTGTAGAAATTATTTACTTATTTTGTTATCAGCAGTCCCCTCCTCTTAGTACTGCAAGGTCACTGTAGTTGCTTTCAAGCCTCTTGTTAAGCAATTAACCCACTGTGGTACATTAATCATATATATTAATGTAATCACCAGCAGCCCAGCCCTGGTGATCTGATTGCATTCCTGGAACTGTTATTATCTACTGCTCGACTCAATAGTAGGTACAAACCTAATGCTCCAAATTGTAATTGACAGGAAAAACACTGGCCATATTTTCATTCTTTGCTGAGCTGGATTATAGCATTCTGTGTGTTTTATTTAAATACTGTTTATTACCTTGTCATTTCTATTTATTTTATTAACTGACATTTTTAAATAAATAAAATGTAAGAGCATTCATTCGTTCAGAGAATATCAATGTGCAAATTAGTACTAGGGTAATTAATCTGCAATATACTGCATGGGAATACACTTTGCCACTGTAATTTAACTGAAAAGAGGAGTTAATGTTTTTTTTTTTACTGAAGATTATGTTTGAGCTTTCTGCTAAGGTGAACTGAAACATTTTCAATATTATTGAGAAACAAACAGGAAACAAACCCCATTTGAATGCTTTTCAAATGCTGTTTTATGGACTTGTGGGTGTGGTCTGATAATAAATTGCGTGTTGGGCAAAACAAAGTATAACCATCTGGGTACAATGAATCAGACAATATTGCAGTTGTTGTTGGTACATTTGTATTTCCTATTGTTGACACTTTCCTTTAACCACGTCATAATATTGGATTTTACTGATATTTATCCTTGACGGTTTAAATGAATGCTAGACACTTGATCAGTAATCTCTACAAGCACATGTGTTGTGTTATTTCTCAGCCTCATAATGGCTTCCTTGACTGTCAATGGCACAACTCTGGGCCTCATGTTAATGCATGCCAATAACAGACTCCCAAGGCAATCAAAAGCCTAGAATCAAGACAAGATACTGAAAGCTTTCTTATACCTGCATTAAGGAAGCTATTGAATACACCTGACTAATCAGAGGCAGCTGAGAAGCCAACCGTCCAACAACTTTTGGTCCTGTAAAATGGGGCGGACAATGTTTGAAAAGGGATGCGATTCCTACACACATCATCCGATATGGATGTAAATACCCCAAAATTAAAGGGGACAGTCTGAACGTTAACCTCACATGTATTGTTTCATTAAAAATCCAATGTACTGGACTGCAGAGGCAAAAGAACAAAAAATGTACCAACTGTCGAAATACATACTCACTGCAATATACAGTACATACATACATACAGGCACAAATGCAAACATACATACATACAAACAATAAAAATACATCATTGATGTTAGCTCCAAAGAACAAAGTTGCTCTGGTCACTTAAGCTACAGCAAGGAGCCTATATGGACTGAATGGCATCAATACACTTTCTGATGTTCTTATGTACAATACTGAGTAATAGGAGACTATACAATGTCTGCCTGCAATGCTTAAATTGGACTTTAATGAAACAATGAACAATGAAACACAGCCTGTAGGGAGAGCTCAGTGCTCCTTGAAGGACAACACTTGGCCTTTTGGGAATCCGTAATTTGATCCGGTGGGACTCCATCTCACTCATGAAAAGGTGCTGCTTTTATTGTTCTTTTCCCATCTGCTTATTTGGGATGCAGTTGGTGGCCATTGATTCCACCCAAACAAAGCCGAAGTGGGATGCTCGAGTCAAGTGAGCCGGTGATTAAAGGCGCTCTGTTCTGGCACGGCGCCCTGCTTTTCGGCAAGTCGTCCCACAGCGGAGCCGTCAGGGAACCGCAACTAGGAGCACATTTGATTTGCAAATACCCTAAAATAGAAGACAAAGGTACATTTATCCACCCCTCCCTCCTCCCCAAAAAGCTGATATGCAGCCATCCTTGCTTTTAAGGTGCATGTCAGTATTAGTCGGAAAGACAGAGGTAAACATTTTGTGAGCGCGGTGTAACTTATTCTTATTCTAGCTGCCATGGCAATGAGTGAGCACCATTCATAGAGTGATGACAATGACTTTTTCTCAAGCAGTTTAAATTACACAGAAAGATTAACTGTTCTGTCTCGGCACACTGACTCATTTGCATTTAAAATGACACCTCAGGGTATATGGCATGGTAGTTGTATTTTGTATATGTTTTTTATGTGGGTTTAAAACGAGCCAAAGCAAAAAGAAGAATGAAAGTTGTCAACATGTCCTTTGAATCTGGTTGAGCTGAACTTGTGAGTGCTATTTTCCTCAGCAACTCATATTGCGTATTCCGTTCAAGGACGTCCCTGTTTGCTCAGCGAGCTCATGCCATTCATGTTGTTCCACTGAAAGACAACCACCACTGATAAACACCCATTTCTGTGGGCGGTTGGCAGAAAATATACTTGTGCAACCCAACATGTACCAGGGGGCAGGAGCAGGTGAATGGCTACCCTACTAGGGTCACCAGTCTTGTGGTAACTGTTCCCCTCCCCCTTCTGTCTCCACCAGGAAGTTGGATGTGAGAGAGGTGCACTCTACCCCAGACCCCAGGGAGGCCAGCCCAACGGTGTGTCCGTGGATCCTGAGGAACAGCAAGCACCCGACAAGAACATGTCTTCCAAACACAACCAGAGTAAGGAAGTTCTCCATCTCTTTATTAACCCTTTCCCCCTAGAGGGCAATGTCCACATATTTTGTACTAGTCCTATAAAAGTGTCTATATCTTAAACTATTTACTGGGAACACAAGGTTGAAGACTTAAATTAAAGAAGAGGCTTGTATGATTCAGAAATTTGAGACATAACTAATTTATGTCAGTGCATGTACATACAGTGTACACAAAAGATATCAAGACATAATAATACCAAAAACCTTTATCTTTCTAGTTTATCACTGAATATCTCAAGGACCAACCCAGAACTACTTTATATGTGAGCAAACTTGATGTCAAAATTTAGTAAAGATATCTCCAGGTGATAAAATTCTAGTTTTCCCAAAAGGTCCTCAAGTGTCCCAGAATCTCTCCAACAAAACATATGTATATATCTTTGTCCAGACATATGAATGGTTAGAAAAGCTTATGATTGATACAAATGTTGAGAAAATGAATCTTCACATGTGTTTTATTCACATATGAGAGAATATGTTTATACTGCATCACATTTAAAATGAAACTTTATTTCAGAATTAGGTTAACCAGAGCCCCAGTATAATTGTAGGTTTATCTATAGCAAGTCCAAATCCTGTCATTTTCTGTTACCACCTCCGTTTTGCCAATACCTCAGCAACCGTAAATTGGCTTTTTTGTGCCATTACCATTGTAATATAGGAACATACAGACCAAAAGCAGTATGATGTCTGCTGTACCACCAAACTTCAACCCACGCATGTGCTAAAAAACTGTCCTCTGATATTGATATATCCTGCTGTCATGTATAAATGGTTAGAATTTCTAAGGCGCCTTTATCCAAAGCACTGTACAATTGATGCTTCTCATTCACCCACTCATTCATACACACACTCACACACCAATGGCGATTGGCTGCCATGCAAGGCACCAACCAGCTTGTCAGGAGCATTTGGGGGTTAGATGTCTTGCTCAAGGAAACTTTGATACACCCAGGGCGGAAACCCTCCTACTGCCAGACGACTGCCCTTACCGCCTGAGCCAATGTTGCCCCAATGTATGCACCACAACCAGATAAATACCCCATTATAGGCTAAAAGCATAGCTTTACAGCAATGCAGCCCATCCCTGGGGTAAAAGCTTAGTTTAATCTGCACAGATTTATGTTGCTCATCAAGTCTGATGCATTTGCATAGCAGAATTTCATTCTGCCGGAGGCAGTCTAAACTACTGGATATAATCCACCTCATGCAGTGCGCAGCTCAAGTAACGTATACCAACATAATCATTTGTGATGTGGGGTGACCTGGGCTGCATGATGGGCCCCACAAAAGCCCAGGTCGCCTTCTGCTCCTTTTTCATTACTTGTGGTTTCCAGAGGCTGCGAACACCTGCCCTTGCCCATTCTCCCACTGCTAGTTGTTCTAAGACAACCTTTTAGCTAGCTTTACTTTACTTTTTACTTTAGCTTTTACTTCGCTTTAACTTTCGTTAGGTTGATAACCATCTCTATGTAAATGATGTATTGTTAGTAGTATTGTTAAAGGATGCCTTTAATTGTCTGAGTCTGTTGCAAGGTGAGGGTTGTAAACTGTGAGAGGGAGAGGCTGGAGTTTTATTGCTCTATTTTGCAAATAAGAGGCTGATAAGCATCTAAACTGGCCTTCTCGGTAACAATTTTAAAGTCGTTTTCACCATTTTGAGGTTTTCTTAGGAGGCAAAGTTTGTAGTGTTTATTAAATGTATAAATACAGCAAATGTCAGCTGTAGTGAATTCATTAGATTAAAACTGTTTAAGCAATCATTTAAAAGTAATTGAAATATCAAAATGTGACATAACAAAAGGATGAGCAAATATTGCTTATATTGTCGTCGCAAATTGGCAAGCACAAATTATTTGTGACTTGTTTTCATTGGTGTTTATCCACCAGATAATTAAAATGAGCATTTATTTCTTACTTCTTCCCATTAAAGTATCTCAGCAATACAGCTTACTTGAGACACAGCAAGTTTGTGATTAAAAATGAATGACAGCAGAATTCCTCTGTGTACTCTACTGTAGGCATGCTGACAATATCATATCATATTTTCATATTTATTTATTTTACCCAAGCAGTAAATACTAGTAGTATTAAGTAATTCATTTTCCAAAACAATAAATGTAAATGTGAAGCATACAATGTTTGCAGTGTAAATATATCTTGAATTGAATCAATGTATATTTTAATCTCCCTGACCTTTTGCATACAGGAGAAAGGGTCATGCTGGCAGTGTAAGACAGAAGCGTGATGAGTGATGTCACATTCCAGTCAGGCAGCCGTAGAGTGTGTACACCGCTGACTGTGGCACGCAGTGCAGACAGACAGAAACCTCCCTGTCACACACCGTGACACACCCCTGAGAGAATAGAAGTACTGGACCCCGGGAAATTTCGGATTGCACCGCTGTTTTATGAGTGATACGGATTGGGGAAGGGAGAGAGAGCAAACAGGGTAAAAATAATAAACTAAAATAATGAAGGCAAAGAAAATCAAAACCTTAACAGTAGCTTTTCAGGTTTGCTTATGCTCACACGAACAGAGCTCTCTCTTACACATTCGTTCTCCGGTCTCAGTCACCTACTGTGGAAAAGACCCCCCTTTTTTACAGCCTGGACTAATTTGAAATGTAGTCCAAGTGTGTACCTACTTAACCAATATGCGTGGCCCTCGGATTGCTCTGCTTCCTTCTTGCAAATTGTGCCCTTCCACACGCCCCTAATCCCTTGCACTACTAAGGAACCAAGAGTACTCTCGCAAAAATCTAGGAAACTATTGCAGTTGGGTTTGAAGTCCCAAAAACATTTATAAATCAGAAATATGGAGTGAAATGTTTTTCCAGCTGTTTTCAAAATACATAAACACATAAACCTTCCAAATAGTTTCTGATTCTGAAAAGTTATTTCTTGTGAAGTAAAGGGCCCTTGAAAAAATCGAATTAAATAATTACATAATCTGACTGTTAATACAGAAATCTCTTCAGGCACTAAATATCTGACATGCTAAATAATACTGCACAGAATTGTAGTGACAGTTATAATTGGTCATGTTGGCCCAACAGCTGCACAGACCATTTTGTGGCTACACTGGTGCTTAAAGCACAGATCCCACTTGAGCACCTTAGCCACTAGGCTATAGGCTGCCCACGTAGCCTTGCAAGCCATTGGAGATAGATGCACATATGTGGGGCATGTGATGCTTTCGGGTTTAACAAACGGCAGCAAGTTTTTACTAAGTTTGCCATGTGTTTCCTGTTACTTCTTGACACATACATTGCTGTTCTTTAACAGTAAACATAGGGTCTTTTGTCTTATAATCTAGACTGATAAGTGGCTAGGGAAGGCAACCTTGGCCCTAGACTCCTAGGTCTTTCTCAATGATTTTAAACTGGTCATTTGCATTAATGTATTGTGATAATTGATCTAATATTCTAACTCTGTATGCCTGTCAGCAGTCTTGGACCCGGGTTCTGTCCTTTACACTACTAAATGGATCTAAAACCAACCCCCTAGAGAGTTAATTTAATGAACGCTATCCAGGAGACCAAAGTTGAAACCTACCACATGCAGAACAAAGGAGGCATTGTAATTTACTTCCCTGTCTCTGATTGGCCGAAGTGTCCCCTCATTTCCATACATGTACTCTGTGCTGCTAGTTTCACAGCAGCCGAATCTGAATGCTGGAGGGGAGCCAATCCCAGAGACTGTACTGGAACTCCACTGCTCTGGGCAGGAATTTTGGTGGTAAACCTTGTGAATTCCAGTCCAAGTGTCAGCTCTAGACCACCAGCTGGCGTTATCGTCAAAGCCAGGTTTAGAGGAGCGTGTTAAGCTCTCGGTCCAATAATTCAAGTTTTAAGTCCAGCGGCATTATCACTGGCGTGCGGGTGTCCGAGCGGCTGATAATCGACCTTTGTTCCAGACAGCGAGGCAGGGACCTCCTAGACACCTATAGTATGCACCAAAATAACATTCAGATACTATTACTGAAATATGTGACTGTCAGGCACCCACCATGTATACTGTCTGGGATATTAATGAACAAGGGCGACAGTGTGCAAGAAGATGAAGAACGTGTGAAGTAAAATCTCATAAGTTAACATAATGTAAAAACTGCCACGTTTTCCAAAAATGACAAAAGGTAAAAGTGTTCTTGGCAGGGTTTAATGTAAATGTCCTCATCAAGGTTTTATCTAGGGGAGTGGGAAGGTGAGAAAAATCACTCTTGTTCTCTTAAAAGGCACTTAAAGGTTTCTGTTTACAGGAAGATAAGCGCAGACAAACAGGCGGTTTTTGCTTTCTTCAACACTAGTGGTGAAGGTTGTTATTTTGTCTTGAGCTCTTATCGGTTGTTTACGTGATAATGTAATCACGTGTTATTTGATGTGCAGGCATGTCATATTTCTGTTGCAAAATCCAACTGCTTTCATTAGTCATAAGATAAGCAGATTTGAATTCGCTTCGGTAATTAGATATCGGTGTGTGGTGCACATATCTTTAGCGGAATTAGAACATGGCGGTGAGCTTTCCTGATAGACCGATGTCTTTTTTCTCCTTGAATTGCATCACGCTGTCCTTTGCTTGCAAACAGCGGGACAGATAGAGAATAGCTTGTGATATCATCCTCAGTGTACTCGAAGGACACGCTTAACCCCACCCTCTCCTGGGAGCTAATGATTCTCGTGGTTTAGGCCCCTGCCATTGGTTAGGTCTCTGCCACGAGAGGCCTCCACTGACAAGCAGAGAACAAGTCCTTCCTGGTAACACAGAGTATCAGCTGTCGATAGGAGGACAAGCCCTGATCTTTGGCGCAGTTTATTTTGGCTCAGACGACCAGGCAGTGAACTGAGAGGGGTGATGGATGCACACAGGGGCAGTCACACTTTATTACTGGTTACTAAGGTTACTCATTTTTACTGGCAGGAATTCTTTTAGTGGAAACATGTGTGTGTGTATATACATACAGTATATATCTAATTTACAGTGGGCTCCAGAATTATTGGCACCCTTAATAAATATGCACAAAAAGTGCTAGAAAAGTTCAAAAAAATAACAGTTACTGGCATAAGCTTTATTTTCTAACATGCGTACAGTAGTGTTCTTTATTACTGATTCATTACTGAACCAAGTGAAGTCTTCAACTTTTATAAAAAATAGGTTCACCTATTATTGGTTTAATACTTTGTGCAAACACCCCTGGCAAAGATGACATGAGTCTTTTCCTATCATTTGTGATAAGTTTAGAGAACACATTGGGAGGTATCTTTGTCCAGTCCTCCAAGCAGAACTTTCCAGAATCATTGATGCCCTTTTGCTTAGGGTGCCCCCACTTCAGTTCAGACCACAGGTTTTTCATGGGATATAGGTCTGGAGATTGAGATGGCCATTGCAGGCTGAGTAATACAGGGGGTATAACTTGGAGGAGGAGGCAGACCTATAGATAGAATCACCAAAGTCAAGCTGAGGCAGAAATAGGCTAGCAACTAACCGTTTTCATGATACATACTTTGGCCTGTACAAGAAACCCAGTGTAAATTTAAATTCCTTTGATAGGTGGTCAATATGACATTTAAAATGTAGATTATTGTCTACCCAATTAATATCATTATATTGATTATGAATTATATTAGAATTTTAAAACAATAAAACAGTCAAATGCAACTGTCAGAATAACTTCAACATGGTCTTACATTATAAAAAAAATGTTATATGCAGAATTTACATAGATTAGCCTATATACTGTGTGTTTGTGTATTCAAATTGAAAACATTGTCATGACATATACCATGTGATACTCAAGAACCTGGTTGGAAAATGGCTGGGTAAGTGCACATGAATCGTATGAATACATTTTGTTTGTACCTAAGAAAATAAGCTAAAAACGAGAAAATTAGTGAAACGTAAAAGCAACAGATCTGTTCGTATGAATGATTGTTGCATGAGGCCCAATGTTTGTTTTGCAGGAGGTTATGCATATTCATCCATAATCTCTTCCCAGTATGTCAGTATTTAGAATTGATTCCTGCGTATGGACTGTGCAAGCTGCATCTGGCTTTGGGGTGTAAATGCCTTCGCCATGCATAGCCAGATGATAATGAGATGATCACTACAATACAGCTACACTTAGCTGTACACTTAGCCTAGCGCGATTTGACCCAATGGCAGCTCGACACAAAATGTGACAACTCCTGAAAAGTAATCCCAGCTCCACTCATGCCTGATAACAAATCTTTTATCTGCTCATTCCGGTTCATTTCACAGCGTCTGAGCAGTAGTGTCAGTTTATGTGCATGCCAAGGATGCTGAAAGAAGACTTCTACAGAACGCTGCTGAGCTGTGACAGTGTAATTTCACTGCTTTTATTTCATATGCCAACAGAGCGTTTTAGATGTCAGTGTTAAATTCATTTTTTATTGGCCACAAGATAACAGCCAATAATTGTATTATGTATTCAATTTAATTGATACACAGTCAATGTCCAGTATTAATTCAAGTTTAACAGAGTACATATGAGTCAAATGGGGACCATATGTGACCGGTTCTATCGTAATCAGTCGCAAGTCACACCAGCCAGTTTTACATAAATTGATGTTTATGTAAAAATGTTCACTTTTGGCTGTTTTTGGCTTTCATCTGCATTTTGTAGAACAATATCTTGGCTTTCATAATCTGCATGTCTTCATGCTAAATTCTGAGTAAAAATATCGTTTTTTAAAGGTGTCAGAGTGAAAGTAATGCCGGAGTTGTTTGAAGGCTAGCCAGGTTGTCACCGTTCACCAGTCACAAACAACCACATCAGCTGCATTCGTGGCTACATGTTAATGTATTTGCTTTCAAGGTATGTGTGTCCTAATGTCTAGAGTAAAATGTTCACAGTAAAAACATAAAGGGTTTATGCATAAGATGACAAGTTATAGCCCCAGATTTTTGTTAGCCCAGTGTCGGATATCTCCAAGCCTCTCTCAACATAACTCGCAATGAAACTTTGAAGCCATTTTCCTCAAAAACATGGTTTGATAGCACTCAAAATGAAACGGGACAAAACCCCTTTGATGGCTGGAGTAGAGAGATAACCCTGGTATCATTAGAAAGCTTACATTCTTCTCTTTTGATTAGTTCCTAAAACTCATTTTAGAAACACAAATACATTTTGGTGTCGATACGACTGATTTTGATAGAGCAGGTCTCGTATGTACTCTGCAAGCTTTGATTTAACATTTTACTGTATATGTAGTAAAACGTTGTACTTGAACCAAGCCGGCTGATGTTGCTTGTAAACAGGAATATGTAGGTTCAAATCTCAGCTTAGGCTCCCCCCAAGGGAACTTCAGCCTGGGAGTAAATTTAACTGAATTTCTTTAGAACACTTTGTCATACAAAATGAGAAAATATCCACAAATATAACCTAGGTGTCTGCCACAAATAAAAAATGTATGTTTAGTAACCCACGTGCTTTATGCAATGCCCCGAACTTGGTGCTTTCTAGAGCCATCAGCTTGTTCACTGGAATTCTTGCAGTCACTGTGAGTCACAGCGTGCAAAAGTATACGGTGTTCTCAGTTGCAAACTTAGTAGCTGGTGTAACTGTCACCCTGACCCCAGGTCTGTTCGGCTTTAGTCCTCGTGAAATGCACCCTCAAAGTCAGAGTGACCCCTATATGGAATGGCGATATACCTCTTGCTGTCACCCCCTGTCTCCGGCTTGTTATTTCTCCCGCGTGCTTAGCCTGCCTCTTTCCTGGCTGCTCGCGGCATGTGTTCAGTAGCATGTAAAGGATTTAAGAGACGGGCTGAAGCCACATCTCCTCTCCGAGTGTGTGAAAAGTGACGGCCAGCCCTGCTGGATTACAGCTGGCACTTTCTGAAGTGGCCTGTCCTCTCCACTCAGCTCTGTGAATAAATCACCTCCGTGTGCCGTATTACAGGGGGCAAACTCAAAGCAGAACAAGAAAGAGTAATGTTACGAAAATGACTAATGGTTTAATAATATATTCAACATTTAGGCCGTTTCACAATTTTACACAGTTGTCAGTACCTCTAAATAACCACTTAATGCTTAAAAAGTATTGAGTGTCCAAGCTTTTATGAGGTACCATATGGAAGTTAAGACTTCATAAATCATCAGTGGGTTGATGACTGTGCAGTAGTGGCATTCCTCTGGAATCGAAGCACTAGACGTAAAGAGGTTAATGCTGAATGTATATGAAATGGCAATGAGTATGTACTCTAAAGATGCATGTACGTCAACTTTTGAAAGTGAGCAATAATTAATATCTGCCCATCCAATGATAAATTATCAAAACATTATTGTTATTAGAATAATTACAATGAGGATCACAATTGCTGTTACAGTATGCCATCTAATGAACCATCTCTCATATTCTCTCACACTTATCTTGGTTTATTACTGTAGATCTTTGAGTGTAATCTAATATACTATATGAGAGTTTAATATCTCCCTCTCTTACCTTTGTTTATTATATGTGTGTACTGTAGTCTCTCATTCCCTTAATATTGGTTTAATATATCCGTGAGTGTAGTAAGACCTGCTCTATGTTAACCTTGGCAAGACACACACATTGAAATACACACACAGACACACACACACAATGACATGAGTAAAAAAGGATTTCACACAGTAGACAGTGCTGCTGTGATACGTGGTCTCTGGTTGCATAGTGTCTGGACTCCACACATGACTGCAGGTTCAGACGGTGGTGCTATTGCTTCTGGCGCCGTCATTCTCCAGAACGGGCTGGTGGGATATGAAACCCTCAAGCCTCAGGTGATTCTGACTCTGTCTACAGTCTGACCCCTCAGCCCACACCGTCAGGTCAATGAAAAAAACACATAAAGAGTTTTCTATGGGCAACAGTGTAGTATAATGGTTCGTGAACTGGGCTTGTCACCTACAAGTTTCAGGTTTGATTCCCAGGCACGACACGGCTGTTGTACCCTTAAGCACTCTGCTGAAACAAAAACAGCTAAAGCTAGGTTTTGAAACGGCAGGTGGCTGGTTGACCAGATCAGACAAGTTACTAGCACTAGCTGGTTGACCAGCTCATACCCAGCTAGACCAGCTTATGACCAACTTCAACAGCTCAACTTTCAAGCTGGTTGAGCTGGCATAGCTGGATAGCAGGGCACTCTAGAATTCAAAAGTTTTATAATTCACTCTGGATGAGAGTGTCTGCTAAATGCCCATAATTGTAATGCCAATGCAATGGCTGTCATTTTGTATCCTAACTTTACTCCAATCATACACCCGCTTGACTTTTGTGTTCTTTGCATCATTTCAGAATAAATATGGGTTGTCATAAAAGCACACAACTGTAAAAGTATGTGTCATTGCAAAATGGCACTAAAGCTTGCGGTTCATTCATCTTGAATGTCCTGGGGGCCCATAATCCTGCCCATTTACAGAACGTGCTTCTCTGATGGCGTGAATGAAAAGACAGGATTTAAATATGGAGGGGGGGGTGGGGAGTCACTGACTAACAGGAAGTCTCTACAAGTAGATTTCTGAGGTCTGATGAACACGTACACCTCACCTTCTAAAAAAAGACCCCCAGGCCCCATCATTTTACAAGGGGGGTTTAAAATAAAATCAGCTGCCCCTGTCTGCTAGAGAGACAGAGGTGAGCTAACGCGCGCATTGCTGGAGCTGGTCTCCAACGCTAAGGGCTATTAGTCTTCTGCGGGCAGAAAAGAAATCCTGCAGGCTAGGGATTTTAAGTCTTGTGGGATTCTAGCTCTGGAAAAAGCTTGTGGTAGAGTCACAGTTATTTGGTAAGTACCCAGACTTGTCAAATGAAAGCATGAGGCAGGCAAACTGCTTTGGTCGTGCTGATAATCGCCATGGCATTTTATTGAGACAGAAATTCAATAACATCGATTTTTTTCAGTCAACTAATGTAAAAATAATTAGGAAGTTTCACTGATGATCTCAGGCATGTTTTATCAGTGCCACCTTAATGGTGCTTCCTTTTTTTTAAGTACTGTTTTTAATTGTTTTTATTCTAATGGTAAAGTGTATTTTATAGCTTAGTAAACAGTCGAAATGCAATGATAAACTTGCGCTTCTCGTGTGCATGTGCGTGCGGTTGTGCATGCACGCATGTGCGTGATTTATTTGCAGTGCTTTATAAATACTTGGATTATCTATCATGCAATACATGCTAAGCTTACAAAATGAGGCACTTATTTATGTGAACCAATTCAAGTCAAACAAAATCCATATGGAAATTATGAAAATTTTATTGAAACTATCTACTTGTGTAAATGCCAGCCATTATGATAATAATGTTTTTGGGTGTCTATATGCCCTATATACTGTAGAAGCAACAATGCCAAAGTGTTGTAACATTGTCTTTTTGTCACCACATTCTGTGTCATTTAATAATTTGCATGATATATTTGGCTGAATTATTACACAAATGAAACCAAATAAATCATTTACTAATTACTTATGAGTACACATTTTATTTACACAGTGGCTTTTGGCACTTGAGTTGAGGTGGAAAGGCATTATTCAGTCAATTATACTAGGATGTAATTGAAATATGATCGCATGGTCTACCTTGTGGTTTATCCTGAAGAAGCACAGGTTCTCAGTCTAGTGGTAGGCCCCACTGGGGTGCTGGGTGTGGGCACCAGCCTTATGGGTTGGGGCATAACTGGCTGTAGTATGGCCCTGGGTGGGCAGATTTCAGTGCGCAGGGTAATCTAACTGAGAGAAAATCCGCTCCTCTGGTCGATTGGATGACTGCTATCTGCCTGCGATGGCTATAGAGGAAGCAGCAGTCTGACTCAGCCAGCGGATGGCAAAGAGAAAGAGGCTGGTAGCTGGCAGCACTGTGCTATGCAGCATTGTCATATTAACATGTTTCTCTTTTCCACCTCCGATAGCTGAATTTCAGTGTAGAGCAGTGACAGTTTTACAGGTTACCAGTTTCCGCCATCTCTTAGCTTGACATGGTTTAGCTGGTTGACCAGTTCAGCACAGCTCCAAGTTGATGTGGTTTGACCAACTCAAGTTATGTTTTGAAACAGCTGCTAGAAAAAGGGAAAAAATGCTAAAGTTGTGTCGCTCAGGATAAGAGTGTTCCTAAATGCCAGTAAGGTAATGTAATGCTGCACTCTGAATACCATAGACAAGACCGTATCTGGTTTCTGTCATCACTGTCTTTAAACCCATCAATTATAAGAAACTAGCAGAATTGCCAAAGTATAACAATAATTTGAATTAGCTCTCTGAAAGACAGAAAGCACTGAATTATTGTTCTGAAGTACATGGGTGAATAATCTATATAATGCATCCCTAAAAATGAATATTGAAATTATATTGTTACTGTAAACAATGAAATGCCATGTTGTATGTGTAAATGTTCTCACTGTGAAGAAAGAACAATGTTACATATAGAGCTTTATACAATTATAATGCACACTATAAAGTAAGCAGTTTAGCAGGAATTTTCTTCTTTTTCCACCACCAATCAAGATGATTTTGCCAACCTTCTGATAATTCATTTGTCATTCTTGAAACTAGGGGAAATTGCTGTTCCTGGCATTCTTTTCCCCCCTTCCCCTCTCCCTGGGAAGAATGGTTCCACGGACAATGGATTCAAATAAAGTTGGTTAATTTCTCGAAAGGACTTGGCACATTCGGTATCCTGTTCTAAGACCTCTGGCCGTTAAAGCTGATCATACAGTAGCCAACCTTTCTCACCACATTTTTTGGCGTCGAAACCTCAGTCTCTGACCGTGTACAAAAAAAACAACAGCCTGTCTCTCGTATTCCCATACACTGCGTTCCTAAATGCCTTTCACCTGAGGCGCAGAACATGTCACCGGCTTTTTAAAGGCTGGAGGGGTAAAACCCTGCTTATTTCGGGGGGCTACTGTGCCAGGAACACATCCCCTCCTGACAGACCGATAGATTTACACCAACATACCCGTCGTGGCTGAGAATCTAAAATTGGTGTTTAAGGGGAACATCGTGTCATAAAACCGCACGGCGTCTGACAGGAGCCTTGCGATTGCATGCTATGACGTAAGTGTAGACCGAGAGCGTTTCTCTCCTCTTTTTTCTGCACCGGAGATGCGGCAGGAATGGCTATAGTAATGTGGAGGGACACGGTAAGGTCAGAATAGTCAAGCGTTTGCAATCCCAAAGTGCGGTTCACCTGTTCTCCTCAGATCTGACACCTCATTACTCAGTCCATAACGCTCCACTCCCTCAGCTTCATTAGATTAGTAATTGCAGTGATTTTGGTGTAAATTGTGTTTGCGGTGCAATAAAATCTATTTAATTAGTATGACTTCAATTACATTTCAGATACGTTGAGACAAGTCTAAACTCCCCGTAATATATTTATCTCCACGCAGAGCTGTGTCAGATTTACTTTTTCACTCTCCAGCTGTTAAGAATGCATATCGATCCATTTCATTATGTTAACTGTCCATTAGCATTGTACATTTTTATATCATCAACGGTAATTATGAAGAAAATCATTAAACCTTGACACATCTTTTTTTTCGTAACCGGATTATTCATTTTTTTATTCCAGCAGCAAGGGAATCATTTTCTGCTGAGGAGAGTCATCAATTTGCCCTCAGCAAACACCATATTTTTCACTTGGTTTGCACTGATGATGGCTCATATACCTTGCCAATTACGTAGAAAGTCTGTATGACAGGGATCTTAAACTCAGACCGTGGAGGATATGTATCAGCACTTACATTTTTTATAAATACGGGGCTGAACACATCCAACTTCCACCCAAATCCCGAATGTCCATTTATTTGCAACCACAGCCGCATACAGAAGATATGTGAACCTTGCTGCTGATTCAGGACAGCGTAAACAGAGTTTTCCTATGGAGCATGTGTTGTTAGCATCTTAGCTTAATTTCTGCTACAACCAAGCTTGCATAGACTTGAGTGGGAGGAGGACCATTTATATGCGGCTTTGGCGTGCAGTCCACGGGCATCCAATCAGCGAGGGTCACTAGAGAGTGATGAAACCTGGACCAGTAGCTGACTTAACCCTCACGTACCCGCAGGAGCGCAATCACCGATTTTGCAATGCCCTATGGAGATGGCAGGGTCTGGTTACAATCTGAACGTGGGGCTTATCCATGCAACACAGTGTTACGCCTTATCCTATTGAGCCACCCAGCAGCCAGACATTACATAACTGGACATAACTGAGTAAAAGTCATTCATTGACAAAAGACTTCACACTTTGTTTCCATGGCCTACATTGGCTGCTGATCGAAAGGAAATGCAGACACAAATTCAGTGGCTGTATTGTATTTATCTTGTAATCTTGTTTCATACTTTAATGAACTGAAATTATTATCCTTGGTGAATTCGCATACAGTAGCTTACCTTTGCAAGTGTATGAATTATGCAGGGCATTATGCCACTTGTGACAAAACGTATATCTTGTGCCTGCCTATGAAGTTAATGTACTGTTCCAGAATTCATGTTGTATATTATCGGCATGTGTTTCTTTTCCCAGAAACTTTAGTATCTTCCAGTTTGTTACAAATTGCAGACTATTTCAAATAGTATTCCCTGTAAGCTGGTTCACAGCACTGTACTGAACTAATATGATTTCCCCAGATGATTTTTATCTGCATGTGCATCATAAGAGCCGACAGGTCTACAAGGGTAAAGAGTGTTTGATATTAATTTTTTCATGTTTCTGAGCCTGGCTGTGAGCACAATGAGGTCTGAAAAAACCAATGTTCACTCACTGTATCGACTTACATTCCTCTGTAGGTCTATGAGCAATTTTGGGTGTCATTGTTACCAGGACCTATTACCAGCGTATATTTTTAGTGTACAGAAAAGTATAAATCCTTACCCTCTCTTATTTGATTGGCCATCCACTGGCATGACCTACAGGGATTTTAATGAGGTGCAATGCCAACATGGTAATTTCTGATTCATGAGCATGCCGTTTGGACTCCGTGACAACATCATCTATAAATACCACTTTAGGTAGCTATGTGCAGAATGTAAATGGTTCTAGAATGACCTCATACTCAACGATGTTGGAGTATGGAGTCCTTTAGATGACAGGAGAGATTAACGTGCACAGTTGCTGGTGTCAAGCTTGGATATAAAGCATGTTGGCATGTTTAAAAAATGGCAGATAACTCTTCGGCTGGCAGTATAAATGTGTGCAGCTAACCTCTTAAAGGTGCTTGATGGGCGCCCATGATATGAAGTTAATCTCGGTTGCTATCCTCTGATTAGAAAAATATAAATGCCATAGCGTTACACTGTGTGTGTGTGTGTGTGTGTGTGTATATATTTATATATATATATTATATATATATATATATATATATATATATAACACAGAATACATAAGCAGCATCTTTTCATTTTTGTATAGATTTTGACATTATTTTACAGAAATTAATTATTGTTTATTTTCCCTGTTGTATGATATGGATTTCACTTAAATTTATTAAACTGGTGTTGAACTGCGGTAATGAGATTACACAAACAAATTAATATTATCCTATTACACTACAAAGAATTCTAAAGAAAGTAATATTGGAAATAAAAAGTTCACCGTTTTCATGAGTTATTAGTAGTTCCAGTTCTGATTATTCGATACCAGAAAACCAATCATGTCTCATGCAGAAGGGCTTCATCAAAACCCACTGTTCTTGCATAATTAATGAAAAATGCATTGCATCATTCTGTCTACATTCCCTGGAGTGTTGGGGTCAATAGCGTTTAATTTTGGGTATTCGGTGAATTAACCGAAATTCAATTTGTTAATTAAAAAAATGCCCGGAATGTTCTAGCAGGACTTCTCGACTCCTTCCTGAATCAACTGATATGAAATGGGACTGAGCCTGACCCCGGTGCCTGGCTCTCTCTCCACCTGTGTTAAGGTGCACTGAGCCGGGCCCGGTCCCTGGCTCTCTCTCCACCTGTGTTACGGTGGAAGCGGTGAGTCATCGGAGGCTGTTGTCTCCCTAGCTGCAGGCAGCGGGGGTGGACCCAGGACAGGACTTCCTGAGGAAGCTGAGAGGCAGTGGAGCAGTGCTCCCGCTGAGGGAACGGAGCCAGAGCACATCCCGCTGAAGGAAAGGCTGGCCATGTATCAGGCTGCTGTCTCCAAGAAGGAGGCGCTCGCCTCCTCCAACACGGTGAGGGTTCCTCTGCCCCGGCCCATTGTACACAATTACCTGCACTCACAATACGTATTCACACGCCCATAAATACACACAAGGACATGTGCGCATACATCATGAACACATAAATAATTGTACGTACATGTCTATGTCTTATATTTTATGAGTGCACACAGTGATGGAGTGATAGAAGCTGCAAATTTACACATTCACACACACAAGCATATTTAAACATAAATGTATATACACGACACACAAATGTATATATGCAAATTCAAAGACACGTAGTGCATGAACAATCAAGCACATGCATACGTACATTCTGTAGATATGCTTTCTAACATGAAACAAACTTGCGCACATGCACTGAGGACAGAGTGACTTGCTAGAGAGAAAAAAAATGGATACACAGCTGCACACACACATACACACACACACACACAGCTGCACACACACATAGACACACAGCTGCACACACGCACACGCACTCAAACACACAGCTGCACACACACACACACACACACTCACACACGTTTAGAATGCCATAAGGACAGCACTTTGACACCGCTTCAGTCTTTTGACAATGCTGCTCAATAGCACACGTATGAACACCACATCAAGGTCGGTTCAGTCATGTTGCGCTTCTTCCCTTTGTTCAGTGAGCAAGGACATGTTTTCACATCATGCTCATGACTAACCCTGTGTGAAAGAACCTATCAAGCATGTTCAGATATTCAGCATTCACTTGTTTTCTGGTTCTCAACTGCTCCCTCTCAAACATTTACAGAAAGACGGAGGTAGCTTATCTGCTTAAAATGCATTGAAAGGAAGATGAGGGGAGGTTTTCCGATTTTCTTTTTCCTGATTTTCAATTACAGTACCACGACTGCAGATATTTTTATTCATCTATTTCTTTTTGGAGACATAAAACATCCTGAATTTCTCAAGCACAAACAGTTGTGGCCCCAAGATCACCCCAGTCGATAAATTGAAGTGTTGTCACATTCCTTTTGGTTTTGCACACCCGAAAAAAAATGAGCAATACCAAACTGTGATGAATGCTTATCACAGATTTTTGGACAAAGCTCGCTTCTAACAGCGTTCGATTCTGCATAGAACTGAATGATGTTTACGCACGAGAATTTGCTCTAACACCTGGCTCAGCTTAATCACAATAATTCATTCTGAGTTATGGGCCCGTGACTGTTTTCGATGACTATGTCATGCGGAATCGATAGAACGAGAAAGCGGTTGACCGCTGTGAGTCGAGATTCCGCGACTGCGAAAGGAAGCATGACTCACGCTCCGTGTACACGGGATGAAAATAGTTCCCTCCAGCGCGTGCTGCTACACGACGGCTTATTTGTGCCCCCTGCAGGATTTCCCTGGGAAGCATCATTTCCCCATTAATCCGTGTACCTGTCATCACGGTTCTGAGGGCGTATGGGGCGCGCGTCGGGCTGCGTGCTTCGACCGCTGTGCCTGCTCACCTCGAACAACAGCCTAAAAACATCTTTACGTCTTTGGGAAAAGGAACTCTCGCACGTGGTTTGCTCTGTACGCCTTTATTTATAACGGTACACGGTGCCCACCCCCCGCCTCACAACTCAATGCTTCTGCCAAAAGGTCAATACGTAAAAGAGCTACGTATTTGCGGGAATTTAAAGCGAAGGGAGCTAACAATGTTTTTAACCGCTCCGTCAGGTGGTGGAGGAGGCCGAGGTCTGCTCCTTGCCCGGAGGGCTTGCCGGTGTGAAGAAACAATTTGAGAGCCAGGAAATCGCCACCTCTCACAGCACCGTCACCCAGTTCCACATCCAACACAGATCTGTGCAGGTAATTAAGGAAAGTTATTGCCAATGCGCGGTGCACAAGGGACGCTGGGTAGAGAAGAGGCCGTCAGGGGGGATTGTGCTTACACAGGGAGAACGCAAAGACAGCCTGGCCCCCAGCCTCTTGTGTACCATCTGGTTGTCCTTTTGAGCCACGTCGCTCCAGTGAACTCCTACATCTTTTGACTTCCCCCTGCAGAATTTAAAACATGTTCAATGCAGTCAGCAGGCACAAATGTGTGTGAATATTGAATGCTTCCCAGGGCTGAAGAGATGTGTAGTGCAATGTATTCATGGTACCTGGTTCATGTGGGAGGGTTTAGAGCTATATGTCTTACGTTCTGGTGATAGGCGCAAATGCTTTTGTGTTGTACAGCATGTCAGCAGTATTTTAATATGGCAAAGGAAAAAGATACAGCCCACATACTCAGCACTGCTGCCCCCTATTTTATACAGCCTAGTATTGGAGATTCCTTCTAATTAAGCAAGTATCACAGAAGTATGGCACACATTCTAAAATGGCCCACAAAGTCTAATGAAGCTAATGAGCCTTTTCCCTCCTATTCCTGGTAAACATGTGTGGTGAGATATCCCAGAATTGATGCTGCACTGTCAGATTAATGTAATTTTGCATATGAAAGGCTTATAATTGTGAAGCCCCTGTGTGTTATTGTTCCCCTGATACATTCTTTATCTGCCACCATTTTAACATTAATTAGTCCCTCTCCAGCCACCAGGCTACCAGAGAAAATTTGTATGCGTTGTATGTGTGTGCTTCTGTGTGCGTGTGCATGTGTGTGTGTGTGTGTGCGTGTCCACATATATTGTGTTGTGGATGTTTGTGGGAGCCTAAGAATGGCTACATACTGTATGTGTGTGTGCAAGTATGACATGCGGTACAGGTGAACATGTTCATTAGTGTGAATGAGTGCTGACATGTATGCAGCTGTGTGTGCATGCATGTGCAGGTGTGAGCGACTGTGATTGATGGTGTCCTCTTTGCCACAGGAAGTGTCGAGCTCATCAGAGACTGTGATTGTGAAGAGCAAAGCCAGGGAGGTGGTCCCATCAACTCACCTGGCGTCTTTCATTCAAGAAGAAAAGGTAATGCGGGACAATGCTTCACTCTTTATGAATTCAACTTTCGGGGTGGGGGTGGTTTTTTCGATGATTCGGAAATTAATCTCCCTAATGATCGAAAAATAAAGGCAGTTCATACAATGTGGTTAGCGCAATAATAAACAAAATGCAGCTGATTTTGTCAGATCTTTCATTGATCAATACTTTATTGATCTATCACTTCAATATAATAGTGACATAATTTACATCCAGTAGATTTGACCATCGAAATGCAGTGGGTAGGCATTTGCTTCCTTAAAGCTGTCATAGCTCTTCTAGTGTGTTGCATTCATTCATCTAATCATAGTATGAAATTGGATTGTCAATAATTGCAATAATCACACTGTGACTTGATCTCATTATAGGTATCACATGATGATAGTGTTCACAAGAGCTCCGTGGCCTCCGACTATGCAAACCATTATGAGGAAACGGGTAAAGTGTTATCTATTGTTATGTTGAATTGATTCAGATTTCTCTATTCTCTATCACTGAACCTGGGAGAAAAGATGACCTGCATTCCTGTGGTTAAGAACAATCTGAATATAATGTTCTTTACATTACACATGATGCGTAGAAATGCTTCAGGTCATGCTTGAATTTTTATATCATAAAAATTACATAATTCTACATTTGAAACATGTAGAGGCTATTCATATCTGCTGGGATTACTTATGGCCGGGGTTGTGGTTTCCCACTCTAAAAGTTAATTAACCTATATTTCCTTTTGAGGGTATTGATGTCGCATACAGTATATTCACATATTATGCATCATAGTATACTGTGCTAAAGATCTTTTTTTGATCATTTAAAAAAATGACTTTGACTTATTAATGTTCTATGTGGAATAATCAGGACAGCTGGTTGTTATTGTAAGGTGAACATTTGTATACACCAGGACATTTACATTTAAGGTTCAGGAAAAGTACCTATATACTATGACATTGATGTTTTTAAGCAGATACTTGTATCCAAAGCGATATATCAGTACAATGTTACATGTTGTAGTGCCTGTTACTACCTCAGCTGTCCGTCATTACTTTTGTTGTCATTTATAGTTTATTCATTTTTACTTTAGTGAAAGTCATTGGAGGAGAGGAGTTGCCAAAGATTTCCACTCAGGCTTTGAAGCAGCAGTTTGAAAAAGCCATTGGAGAAGCCACCCCAAGCAAGCAAATAAAGGTAATTTGGGTTATTTATCACTCACACCCACATTCACAACTTGAGCAAATACAGTGCTAGCAAATATAATAATGCAAATGTTTTTAATAAAGTTAAAATCTCTGTCTAAATTGGAACCTCTAGTTTCTTCTGAACAATCAAGAAAAAATAAATGGAATGGAAATTTTATAATCCATTAGGTAATATTTTTTTTCAAGGAAATGTGTATTAAGTAAAAAAGTGAATATCTGAGTGAACCATTCATACATTTCAAAACAAGCTTTTGTTAATAATGTTTTCATGAGCATTTACCCACAGTTATTTTCATTGCTTTCAGTCTCTTGTTTCTCTGCTACCTTTTATCTCATACTTTTTTCCAAACTGTCCTCTCACTTGTTTTTCAAAATAATGTGATACATTCATAGCTAAATAAAGGATAAACCAAATCATTTTCAAATTTAGACTTGTGTAACATAAATGTAATTTATGTTACTTTTATGACGTTGAGCAGTTTTACTGGGACAGCATAAGGCTTTCCCATGCTGTCATTTTGGTTCATTTGTGGAGAAACTATGCTCTTCTGCAAAGATTAACCGAAATGATAGCACGGGAAGGCAACATCATAAATTATTGTACTTGCCTTGCATTTTAAATCAATGGCTTTAAATCATGTTAACAAATGTTAAGTTAAAAAAAGCAATGAATGTATCCTTATTCTTTCCTCCAAAAAGATTGATCTTGATTACAACCAATTTCCATGGGCTCCAGTTGCAAATGTTTCGTCTGAAGCCTCAATAGGCAAGATGACTGAAGTATCGTCTGTTGTTACTTCAAAAGTGGAGGAGGCGGCGGCCTCCAGCTCTGCTTCTGCCTCTGGTGCTATGTACGAGAGCATGGAAAGCCTGCCACCCCCACCCCCAGAGCTACTTCAGCCACCATCAGAGCATTCAGAAGAGTGCTCACCAGAACCTCCTGAGCCAGTGCCTCCCTCCAAGCAATCAGTCAACAAGCAGTACACCAAGCAGAAAAACCTTAATGAGCTGAAACGCCTTTACAAGCACATCCACCCAGAAGTCCGCAAGAACCTGGAGCGAGACTTCTTCAGTGACGTGACGGAGATGGAGAGGACCCAGCTGGAGAGCCAAGAGGAGGTGACGGGAGATATCCAGCAGGCCAGGTCTGTGTTTGAAAACACGGGGGGTAGCCCCAGCAAATGTATGAGCCCCGAGAGGGAGTATCTGGAATGGGATGAGATCCTGAAAGGGGAAGTACAGTCCATGCGCTGGATGTTTGAAAATAAACCCTTGGACACCATAAAGGACGAATCACCAGATGAGGACGATGTGAAGAACATCGCTCAGCAAGAAATAATTGCTGGAAGTGACGTGAAGTACACGGCATGGATGTTTGAAACGCAGCCTATGGATGCCTTAGGAACGGAGAACCCAGACCCAGACGCAGTCGAACAGAAAGGCAAATGTCCTGAGCTGGCGAGGGGAGATGTGCGCACCGCGACTTGGCTGTTTGAAACGCAGCCATTAGATGCTCTCAACAAGGTCTACCATGAGGAAGGACAGACCACAGAAGTCATCCTCGCAAGTGATGTAACTCGAGGGGACGTCAAAACCGCAAGGTACCTGTTTGAAACTCAGCACTTGGATTCTCTAGGCCACACTGAGTTCACTGACGAGACCAACTTCCTGCAGCTGAAGTCAGAGTTAGAGGAAATCAAAGGGGAGGTAAAGACAACCACTCAGATGTTTGAGACGCAGCCCATGTGTGTGATCAGGGGAGACTCTGGTGAAATGCTGGAGATCACAACTGTCCGTAGAGAGGAAACAGAGAAGGGGGATGTGAAGACCTCACGCTGGCTCTTTGAAACTCAGCCATTGGACATGATTAATAGGGATGCCACTCAGGTGAAGGTGGTTTGTGGTGTGTCCATGGAGGGCAACTATCAGGATAATGTGAAAAAAGGCAGATGGCTGTTTGAAACAAAGACTTTAGACTCAATCAAGGATGAAGAATGGGAAGGCTCTAAACTGCAAAAGGAGGAGATTATTGGAGCTGACGTTCGCAAGCAGTGTTGGGTGTTTGAGACTCAGCCAATGGACACGTTGAAAGATGATTCAAATGCCAGACCCATGTCCACTGAAGAAATTGTAGGAGGCAATGTGCGAGCGGCAAGACATTTATTTGAAACTGTTCCAATGGAGGCTTTGAAGGAACATCTTGAAGTGGGAAAACTTCAAAAACTAGTTGCCTCTGAAGAGGAAAAGGGTGATGTGAGACATCAGAAGTGGGTGTTTGAGAGTCAGCCACTTGAGAACATCAGAGAAGAGAAAAAGGAAGTAATCCGAACAGTAATGCTGGAGGAATTGGATAAAGGCGATGTCTCAAACTACAAGGACATTTTTGAAACGATGGATTTGAGCAGGTGTGATGAAACTCAGAAAATACAGGTTGAGGGTGTCACCAGTGGCTCTGTGAGATCAAATAAAGTTCTTTTTGAATCCACACCCTTGTATGCAATGCAGGACAGCTCTGGTCACTACCATGAGGTCAAAACAGTTAGAAGGGAGGAAATAGTGAAAGGTGATGTCAGAAGCTGTAAGTGGATGTTTGAAACCCGTCCTATTGATCAGTTTGATGAAAGCATCACAAAGTTCCAGATTATTAAAGGAATATCTAAACAGGAGGTTGAAGCAGGTGATGTTAAAACAGCTAAGTGGCTGTTTGAAACGCAGCCTCTGGATTCCATTAAATATTTCAGCAATGTTGAGGATGAGGAAAGTGAAACTAAGACAGACGTTGAAATTGTGAAAGGCGATGTCAAAACATGTCAATGGTTGTTTGAGACACAGCAAATGGATACACTGTATGAGAAAGAAAAGAATGAGAGTGAAATTGAGGAAATTCACAAAGGCGATGTCAAAACCTGCACTTGGCTCTTTGAGACCCAGAACCTGGACAAAATTCGAGACGAGTCAGAAACCGGTATTAAAACACGTACAGTGGAGCAGGAGGATGTCCAGAGCAAAGATGTCCGCATGGTTCGTTTTCTTTTTGAGACAGAAAACCTGGAGAACATCACAGGTGAAGAAAATACTTCTTTCAAGAAAGTCACTGATATAGATATTCTATCTGGAGATGTATCCAGAATGAAGTATATATTTGAGAATCAGTCATCTGACATTATGACCTCAACTTGTGAGGAAACCATGCACAAGCTGAAAACTCTTCAGACCGAGGACATTCAGAAAGGAAATGTTGTTAATTGCACATGGATGTTTGAAAATCAACCAATGGATGCCATTTGTGAGAATTCTGAAGAACCCAAGAACATCCGGACTATAGTAGATGTGCAGGGGGGTAATGTGGAAAAAGGGCGATTCGTTTTTGAAACCACATCTTTAGATAATTTTCAGAAACAATCCTCTGACATAGAGGTGAGCCAAATTCAAAAAATCATTCGTCAGCAGGAGGAGAAGGGAGATGTGAAAAACTACACCATGATGTTTGAGACACAGCCTTTGTATGCAATCCAGGACAAAGAAGGTCATTATCATGAGGTCACCACTGTCACTAAGGAAGAAATAATGCGGGGAGATGTGGTGGGTGCGAGGTGGCTTTTTGAGACAAAACCTCTTGACTCAATAAAGGACACTGATGAGGTCTATATAATTAAGTCTGTAACTGAGGAAGATATAAATAAAGGGGACGTGAGCTCAGCTCGGTGGAGGTTTGAAACTCAACCTCTGGATGAAATTGCGGAGGACATAAAAGTCTCAGTCAGAACAGTCAGTGATGTTCAAGGGGGCGATGTAAGGACAAACAAAGAACGCTTTGAGTCTAACGGGATGTCACAACAGCTTGTGAGAACAGTAAGTGTGAGTGAAATCCACAAAGGTGATGTTAAAAGTGCAACATGGATGTTTGAAACACATACACTGGATAAGATCCGTAGTGAAGACTCAGAATACAATGAAATGGAAACAGTCACAAAGGAGGAAGTGTTAAGGGGAGATGTTAAACAGTCGGTCTGGCTATTTGAGAAACAGCCCCTTGGTAGTATAAACAAAACTGAGGAAACAGATGTTGCTGTTACTCGTGAGGAGATTCCAAATGCAGATGTTAAGACAACAAAATGGCTTTTTGAAACAACCCCAGTCCATGAGTTTAATGAAAAAACCATAGAGAAGGAAGAGATCATTGGTAAAAGTATCAAGGAGACACTAGATGAGCTATACAGTCAGAAAATGGTTGCATCAAAAGGCGTACTCATCGAGGCCGATGAAATCGGGGATATCAGAATGGCCAAATTTAAGCTCATGAATCAAGATGCACCCGAAATCCAGAGAGAGGAAATCCTTAAAGGGGATATTAAAAACATAATGATGAACCTGCTAAACACACAGGACACTATAGAGAAGGCCGTTATTATCAATGAGGAAGAGAGGGGCAATATCAACACCACGGTAAAGCAGCTGTACAATCAGGAGGTGGGAAGCATTGAAAAGGAGGAAATCATCAGGGGTGACATTCAGGAAGCTATAAACAACCTGCTGAAGGGAGAAGGATCTGCCAAACATGGCATTCTTATTCAGGAAGACGAGAAGGGAGATGTACGAATGACTATATATTCTCTCCTCAATCAAAGAGATGAAAATATCTTTGAAAAAGAAGATATTGTCAAAGGAAATGTTAAGAGTACCCTCAACACACTGTTGACTGGCCCAGATACACAGCTGATGAAGATTCAAGTTAGTGATACAGAGAAGGGAAATGTGAACTTTTATTCCACCTGCATTGAGTCTGGGGCTCTGGAGTACCTGAAAAGCCTACAGGTTGAGGCAGAGGATATTCTCCCAGAAAAAGAAGAAAAGGAGAAGATTGTTGGTGGCAATGTTAAAGCAACAAAGCTCATCCTGAAGAACAACAAGCTGCAAATTGAACGCAGTGTTGCGGAGGATGACATTGTCCCTGGAGATGTGCACAACACAGTCAAGGTGTTCATGACTGAACCTGTGCTCTCCATGAGTAATATTGAGAAGGAGGACATTGTGAGGGGAGACTTAAGAGCTACCCTGGATTCACTATCACTAGCCGCCAGCCAGGCAGTTGTGGTTGAGAAAGAGGAAGTGATTAAAGGTGATATATCCACCACACTGAGGTATCTGGAAGAGGCCAAAAACCTGTCCAAGGAAATTGAGAAGCCAGAGATTGTTCCAGGTGACATCAAAGGAGCACTGGAATCCCTAGGGAAATCGGCGACTGCAAAAGTCGAAATTGTCATTGAAGATTTAGTGCCTGGTGACATCAAAGGCACCTTGAAATCACTGGAGGTGGCCAAGCAACTTTCAAGAGAGATTGAAAAAGAGGAAATTGTTAAAGGTGATATTCAGACAGCAATGCAGAGTTTAAGAGAGGCATCCAATGAAAAGAAAGTCTACCAGCAGCAAGTGAGTGAGCAGGGCGATGTGAGAGGCACTATACAACTGCTGCTGGAACCACCACCTCCATCTACACAGCGTAGGCCTAGTACAGAGGGAGATGTTCAAATGTCTATACAATCTCTGTATAATGGACAGGAGCAAACCCAAGTAGAGAAGGAAGAGGTGATAAAAGGTGACGTTCAAGGCACTATAAAATGCCTGCTCCGGGGGAAAGAGCAGAAAAGAGCTAAAACCACTATTAATGATTTCAGGAAAGCTAAAGCTACTGTGAAAGCCTCATTAATTTCTCAGCAGGAGATCCATGAATGCTCAGTTGAGACAAAAGCTGAGAATGAGGCTGTGACGCCAGCTCCTGCTGTTAAAAATCTGTCTGAGAGCACTGAATCACAGAACACCCAACAAAAGCACACAGCCACTAAATCGGTGAAAAGCAAGTCTTTAGCCCAGGAGGAGCATTCTCTCACAACACAAACCACAGCAATCAATATGTCCCTTTCTCCTCCACCGACAAATGTTAAAGAAAGACCAGCGAAACAGAAGGTGGTCTCCCCTGAACCTGTGGCCATAAATAAGAAAAATGTGAGCAATCTGGTCACTGAAAACACAGCAAACTCAGCAGAGATTAGCAACCTATCTCAAACTAGCATCAACACAGAGCATACGCAGGAGACACAAGCAGTCAGTCAGGTGCACACAACCGTGATTGAGCAAAAAACAATCACCAGAAAGCATGACGTTAAAACCCTGAAGACCGAGTTCCGTAATCTTGACGTAAGCCGAAAGGGTCTCATTAAGACTGGTAAGAAGAAGATGAAACCAGAGATACACTTCCCCCCACCTCCTACCTCCCCACCCCCTCCTACCTCCCCGCCCTCACGATCTGAGTCTGAATTATCTCTCCCTCCCCCGCCTCCACCTGAAGTTGAACCTGACCGTCAGACATTTCCAACCCCTCCTCCACCTGAAATGAGGCAAGACAGTGACCTCCCCCCACCTCCTCCACCTCCTGTTGAATCCCTTTCACCTGAGCCAGATCATTTCCCTCTCCCTCCACCTCCACCTCCACCCCCAATGCCAGGGCAAGATATTCTGCCTCCCCCACCCTCACAGCAAGAGCTGGACTCTATGCCTTCCCATACACCTCCTCCAGTAACTGCTGAGGCTAAAAAAATGACAGTCAAATCAGTAAAGGCTCCTGCTTTATATAAAGTCCCAAAGCTTGAAACATCCAGGCAGTTCAAGCAGGAAAAAACAATGGCACAGAAGAAGAAAATGCCACCTCCACCGCCCCCGCAACCTTCAGTGATAACTTCACAAATACAAATACAGCAAGTAATGACAGCCACGGATGTAAATACAGTAAGCAAAACTGTGACTGAGATAAGCAAACAAGAGGAAACCGTGAAAACAGAGATGCAAACTGAATTAAAATCACTGTCCTCGTCAGAAGCTTCATCTGGAACTCCGCTGACAAAGCCTGCTCACTTAGAATCACCTCGCCCACCGAGAAAGGTTTTCAGCCCTCCAAAGAAACTGCCTCTACCAACTGTTCAGTCCCCACCTGCTAAACCCAAACCGTATGCAAGAAAATTCAAAACACCACTAATGATGGCAGAGGAAAGGTACCGAAAGCAAAGAGAGGAGGAGAATGGAGCAGAGGATACGACCCCAACCTCTCCACCTGCTAATGGAGACCTGCAGTTCACAGCCAATGCTGTAATTAAGGAGGATGTGAAAGAGGACGTAACCCAGGAGCAATCTGAAAAGATCATTGCCTCAAATGTAATTCAGGAGAAAGCTGTGACTGAGACTAAATTAGACACAGAATCTCTTCTCCCATCTGTGTCCACAGGTCTGACTGTTAGTCAGAAATGCGTTTCTCAATCTGCTGACATTCGCTCAGCTAAACAGCATGTCACCATCAATCAGAGCGTAGTCTCAAAGCAGCAGTCCTCGTCTGTTTCTTCCACCATGCGTCAGACTGTTTCTACCAAAACACAAGAGGTTGTTTCTGTTTCCTCTGCTCAGTCTGACTCTTCCTCTAACATCAAAGATCAAGTCTCTGAATCCACACCTGCTGAGCCACTAGAAACTAAACAAGAAATTATGCAAGACATTACAAATTTGCAAAGTCAGACTTCTGCTAGCACCAAAATAGAAGGAATCAAGAAAGCAGGAAGCTCTGTCATTGAGGGACCAGGCAAGGCACCACAGCCTGCAAAAAAATTTAAAGTAACTCCTAAATTCAGAGTTAAAACTGTAAAAGTGCCAACACTTGAGAAAATTGAGAATCAAGAACAAAAGAAAGACACCACGCTGGAAGACCAAACGGACACTTCAGAATTAAGCCAAAAAGAACAAATTGTTTCAGAGCTACAGGAAATGAAAGTGGTTCAGGAAAGCACTGAAGTGTCTGGCACCATTCATAAAAACATTGAAACTGAAATTAAAGTAGAAGAAAATAAGTTGTCTGAGACTGCTGCACCTATAAAGGACAAGAAGCCAAAAGTTATTCCCAAATTTAAAGTTAAAACAGTCAAATTACCAAGAGCTGAGAAAATTGAAAAACAAGAAAAAAAGACAGATTCCGCTGTTTCAGAGACCTGTGATGTGAAGGTAGTTCAAGAAAGCATTACAAAGGAAGCCAGCAGTGCTGAGACACACACAGAAATCGAATCCAAGCTTGAAAAACAAGATGAACAACAACTGGTAGATGATTCTGCCTTGCCAAAGGACAGTAAACCAGAGGTCCCAATGAAAAAGCCAAAGCACAAATCAAAGAAGGAGAAAGAGACTAGACTACCAACACCTGTTAAAGTTGCCTCTAAGGAGACAAAGCCACCAAGTTCTGTAAAGTCAGTGCAAGAGCAGGAGGAAATAAGAGTTCACCAGACACAAAAGACCCACCAAGAGGAGCACATCCAGGTTCATGAGGAAGTGATTATTACTGAAAGTAACGTTCACCAGAGTTTCCAGCAGCAGGGCTCCGTTCAGGTTCAGATGCAGGTCAGGTCTTCTCAAAAGCAAAAAGAGGAATCAAGCAAAAAACAAATACCAGGAAAACCAAAGGGCGAATACAGGCGATTTGTGGTCAAATCGATAGGTAAGGCGGAACAGAAAGAAGCTGTTCAGCTTGTAACTGAGGATTCCCTTAAAAAATGTGAAGTCATACAGAAGCTGCTGTCTCACATTGATGAGCTCCAGGGTATGTCAGGAGAAATGGACACTAATAAGGTAAAGACCATGTTAAGTGAAATCCCTGAGTGGTTAATCAACCCACAGGAAAAGAAAGATTTTGACGGAGCTGTGTCTGAGTGTAATGTGCAGAAGCTGACAGAGATCACAGAATATGTGAAAAATCTTGCACAATCAAAGCTTTTAATCCTAAATGAAAACAGCACCACAGCGGAAAAGCACATCTCTGAAAGGACAGATGCTGCAGGGGCAATTCCAAAGACATGCAAAATAAGCATCGGATCTGTTAAACTTGACACTCAAAAGAAAGTGGTTACTGAAGAAAATAGCTCACACGAGAGCAAAAAGCAGGAGCTGATGGAAGGAAAACCTATTGGGTCCAGGACACCCTCTCCCATGGTAAGGCTGCGTTCACCATCGCCATCCTTCATCACCATCGAATCGACACGGAGAACTGATTCGCCCCTGAGAATGGCACCTTCGCCTCCGCCGATGCCTCCAACCCCTCCTCCCCGCAGATCAGAAACACCCTCCTCTCAAATCAACAGGGCCACGCCCTCTCCAACTTGCCTGGCTAAACTGAAGGACACCACTGCTATGCTATCTCAAAGAGCATCCCCGACTCCCCCACAGCAGCCTGCTGCCTTCGTGGAAAAAAAGGCTGAAATCGTGGAATCGCCCGCTTCCTTCCATCGACAGATCAAAATTGAAACCAGCACCATGGAAACGTCGGAAAGTTCAGATGCATCGGCGAGCGCATCAGTGAAGGACAAAAAGGACTTTTTTGAGGAAGCGCAAAAGGCTGAGGTGAACAGGACCTATGTGCGCAAGGAGCCCATCGCTATCCCTGAGCGTCTGGGTCCCGAGGCAGAGGAGACGGAAAAGGTAGATACGGAAAAGGAAGATCTCCCCAGGGTGGACCTGTCGCAACTTGTTAACAAATTTGAGTCACCTGAACAAAAGGTCTATGTCAGAAAAGAACCGATTCTCATTGCAGAAAGGCTGGGGACTGACGTGGAAGAAACTGACACTCAGGAAGACAAAAAAGTCACTATGATGGAGGAAATACCCACCTATAGCATTAAGGCTATTAGAACTGTGTTTGAGACAACTGACAAAAGTTCCCAAGCCAAAGAGCAAAAACATAAACAGGAGGCAGTGGAGCCAGAAGTCATGACAGATGGTTCAAAGCAGGCCGAGTCCTCAGGGCTAGAAGAGGGCTCCGGGCTGAGCTCTCCCCTGCCTGTCCACCAGGAAGAAGAAAAGAAAGAGGAATCAACTGAACCCTCAGAGCTTTGCGAGACAATGGCTGTCAGTGAGCAGTTCTCCAGCGTTGATGAACTTGGAAACAAATTAAGTGGGTCGAGGAGCGCCACGACAGTCTCCAAGCATGCAGAAAGTGTGGTCACCCGACATGCCCCTCCCACATACGCAGACGTCGTGAAAGGGAAAGTCCCTGCATTGGATGTGTCTGCAGAGGATTCACCAGAGGAACTGCTAAAGAACTTCCACAAGACCTGGACAGACAGCCAGAATGTTTTCAAGAGCCTTGGTTACACCATCTCTGAGGAGAGGACTTCACGGGTTGTGTCACACCAGGAGAAGACTGTCATTACTGGTAAACTGGGATGTGCAGCATGAAGAAATTAATACGCAGTAACAGTGTGAACTGTGTGTTTTGGTTTTATTAATCTTCAAAATTGTACTTTCACGAAGCAAAACAAATGCTTTGTCCTTCTCTGTTCCCCTGCATGATGCAATGTCTGATTTCCAGTCCCTGGTTTATTTTCCACCTTATAGCTTCTGACGCCTTGTAATCTCTCACTAAAGCATCTAAACCTAATGGGGGCTGACAATCTGTTCAGCATCTGTGGATGTGGTTTGAAGAAGCAGTCTCATGATGTCCTGTCTACAGGGGCCTGTTACTGTAGCCCCAGACGGAAGCTTTTGTGTTACATGTGCAGTTGTATTAAGCTGCTTACAAAGCATGAAAAAATAAGGTTTTTTCATACTAAAAGATACAGCATTGTGAATGCTAAGCTGTGTGACAGCATGGCTTCTCGGTTTATGCCATGTCATTTTTTATGCATCAGTCATTAATGCTTTGGAATAATATGACACTGGATTTGCATGCTGTCTCACTGAATTAATTCAAGACTAAGGTTTGTGCGTATTGATGTGATGGGGATGTGTGATGTTGCAAACAGAAATGCTGGTGTATGTAAACAAACTATGGCCAAACACCTTTGTGTTTGAGATCCAAATATCGCTACTGTACGGATTTGCTGATAATGACACGATGACAGCCATCTGTATCTATAAAACAATATTATTCTTATTATGCTGTCAAACAAACGTGCAATCTGCTTAAAAAGAAGTTGGATTTAATTGTGTTTTGTGTAATTTGTATTATCACAAATTCAGTCTTGGTGGACAATTATTTAATAATTCTTATTCAGTAGAAATGTCTAATAATTGCTTTTGGATACTTACAAATACATTACAGCTGTCTCTACACAGTGGTGAAAATTTGGCCATGGTTGTAAATACCTTATACCTTATTGTATATAATGTACCTTCCACATTGTTTTACAGTGGTGTTATTTTGCTGTGTAGAGAGTACTAATATTCCTTTATTTCTTTCTAGAAAATGCAAGCTCCAGAGTTGGACCTGTGCCAGGTGTGTCAAAAGAGGGTGTATCCGATGGAATCCCTGATAGCAGACAAACAAAACTTCCATAAATCCTGTTTCCGCTGCGTGCACTGCAGCAGTAAATTAAGGTAATCTCATCCAATAAAAATTTGAACAATCCCCAAAATGGCAAAATATGCTGAACATAATTTACATGTCCCTTTCATTTCACTATGTTCACAGTTTTTTTTCTTTTCTTTTTTTGGGTGGGCGGGGGTTATCCACAGCCTTGGCAACTACGCCTCTCTCCATGGACATATATACTGCAAGCCACATTTCAAGCAACTCTTCAAGTCCAAAGGAAATTATTACGAGGGATTCGGACAGAAACCATACACGGAATTATGGAGCTCTAAAAACCAAAAGCATTTTCCAGAAAAGGCAACACTTGACACCTCCCCTGTGAAAATTGATTTGCAATGCCCCAGTACACAGATCAGCCTGAGCTCTGCAGAGAAAGGACTGCCAGCCCCAAACAAAAAAGAAATAAGTAAACCACATGATGAGACCAAAAAACCCACAAATAAAATTTCTATTGTATGGCCCCCTCAAAGCGAGTCCCCAAAGAAAATATTAAACATAGAGGAGGATGTTAAGTTGGTAAAGCCAAGCTGGCCTCCCCAGGATAATTGCTCAACTGTATCTGAAACACAAGCCCACACAAATCTGTGCAAGGAACGGCCTTTGAAAGAGATCACTAAGTCAACTGTGCAAATGAAAATTGAACCTCAGGAAAACAGCATAGTAACAGAGAGGGAAGCAGCAAACAAGGCAATAGTAGGACCTGTAGAAACTGCACAACCTGTAGCACCTATACAACTCATAGAATCTTTAGAAAGCATAGGGCATGTGGAAAGCCTTTGGCCTCTGGACAGTGTAGGGCTTGTAGAAAATGGAGGGCCTATAGAAAGTGGAGAAACAGCAGCAGATGTTAGACCAGGTCTGGACGTTATAGAACATGTGAATGGTGCTGAAATGCTGGAACAGGTGAAGGATGAAGCTGAAAAGGCAGACAGGAGTGATGTGAGTAGTGAGGAAGCTGGGAGTGATGGGGATTTTCCACTGGAAGGAGAACAACCCCTGGGCACTCAAGTGAATGAAGAAGAGGATGCAGGTTGCAAAGAAGGTGTTGAAAGTTTGAACAAGAAGGTGAATGAGGAAGGAAGTAAAGAGGAAGAGGAGGAAAGAGATGCAAGGGCAGAGCAGGTTATGTTGATTGAGGACACAGCACAAGCACAAATGGCAGAAAACGCAAACTCAAACAATAACAACAATCAGATTTTATTTGACCATGGGACACTTTGCACAGAAAGAGAGAGCAGTTGGGTGGATCCCGAGCTCTTGGATAGCTCCTGTAGCCCTTCCCTGCAAGTCATGCCAGAGTTGTCTCTAAAAGAGGACACTTGTGTTGGTGATTCAAATGAGCTGAAATGGACGCAGCTCGATAATGTTTTACAGTTAGCCGAAAAGCATGACGCTTTTGTGCCATCAGGTGCCAAATCCATTGAAAAAACAGGGGACTGCTTTACCATTGACGTGTTTGCTGATCCGTCTCCAAAAAATACCTTTTCATTGGGAAAGGAACCTCAAATGACTGCTTCAAGCTTTCTCCAGGACATATTCGCAGGCCTCGACACCAGTTCCAGCTTGCTTTCTGATGACATGTTTGGCGAACCTCCGAGGGAAAAGTCCTTCGCCTCTTTATTTGACGACCTTTTGGATTTTGGATCCGAGCCGAACGTAACCACAGACGATCCAACAGGCGAGGATGGGAAGGCTGATACCTTTGGTGAAAATGTTTGCTGCACATCAGAGCAAGCTGACCTTCCCTGGCAGGATGAGTCCGAGATGTTGTCCGTAGAGGAACAAATCAAGAGAAACAGATATTATGAGGACGATGAATGAATTCTTGGGCATTGGCCCTGATATTAAGCTCCTAATGCAAAAGTCAGAATTCAGACAGATACAGTTTATATGTACTATGTCACTTTCTCTTCATTTAAGCATTAAGTCCATGGAGAGATGATTTGAATATGTTTAAATGTTTGCATTTAAAATTCTTCATTTTTTGTACTACTATCAAAGATTATATTCTGTCCAGTCTAATCATGGATAAATATTTACATTTTTAAACATGCCTTTTGTAAGCACCTGGTGTGCAGTTTAGAAAAAAATGATCAAGGCAATTCCTTTTGTTCAATTTAATACACATCATCTATACATCAAATCTTATTTATCATGTTTGTTTTGGTATATTTTGTAGCATACAGTATATGCATTATTAGATTAGTGCACCTTGCTTACTTTGAATTCCTGATGCCTTTAAACTTATCAGGCTGGCTTACCTGCAGTATTTATATTTTATTGCTTATCCATAAATAGTAACAACAATAAAAACATAAAACAATTCAAGTCCCGTAAGCATTTATGTCTTCAAAAGTGTAAAAAAAGAACACATTTACATTTTAAACAGAAAAAATACAAAAATGACATTACTTTGCGACTGCGTAAAAAGGTTTGCTTTGATATATGTGTGCTTGATGCGGACCGGCCACACAGCTGAGATGTGCTGAGATGGTTCCAGTGAGTGCTTTATTGATTTCCACTGAGACAACCTGAGTGTGATAAGGATCACTGATTGCACCATTTGTATTGTCTGTACCAGACTGCAGTTTTCTTACTTCAGCAGCCCAATTGCCTATAGCTGAATTGTTCAGTCAAATATGTCTGAAAAGGTTGCTGTCGCTATTGAGAAAAAAATAAAGGACAATAAAAGCTGGAAGCATGTTGAGTCAAAATCAGAGTTCACTTTATTAGGAACATTTTTACTTTATTACACCTACTTATTCATGCGATTATCTAGCCGATTTGTGTGGCAGCATTGCAATGCATACAGTCATGTAGATACGGGTCAGGAGCTTCAGTTAATGTTCAGATCAACCAGACGTGGGGAAAAAATGTGATCCAAGTGACTTTGACCATGGAATTATTGTTGGTGGCAGGTTTGAGTATCTCAGAAGCTGCTGGTCTCCTGGGATTTTCACACACACTAGTATCTAGAGTTTGCAAAGAAGGGTGCAAAAGAACAAACAAAAAAATCCAGTGAGCAGCAGTTCTGCAGACAGAAATGCCTTGTTAATGAGAGACATCAGAGGAGAATGGCCAGACTGATCAAAGCTGACAGAAAGGTGACAGTAATGCAAATAACCACACATTACATCAGTGGTATGCAGAAGAGCATCTCTGAACACACAATGCATCATAACTCTAGTGGATAGGCTACAGCAGTAGAAGTCTAAAAAACGAGTCTAATAAATACCTAATAAAGTGCGTAGCGTATGAGTGAGTGAGTGTATGTGTGTGTGTCACTGATGGCTGGTGCTTCAAAAACTGAGTAGGCAGAGATGTAGTGGAAATTTGAGGGGTGTCTCAAATGTAAATTTAATAGAAACAGCAACGTAATGGAGCATGAGAGAGTTTTATGAGGAACGAGCTGTTATATGATGAATACATCTTTTCATGTGATTTTTATCCTTTTATCTTGTGCACAGTTTATAGCACTATGAGCAGTACATTTCACTTGTGTCAAAGTATATACAGGGGATACAATGGGTTTAATTTTATAATAAACAAAGCTGTTATTGAATTTGACCTTCAGTTTCACAAATGAAATCAGAATCCAGAATATTCTTCCTATGCTCCAGTCCATTTATTCTTCTAGCCACTTCAGAAAAAGGATGAATAAGGTGAAGTGCATTAATTATCAGAAGTCAAGAAAACCGGTGCATGCACAGCACCAGACAGAAAGTTATACCCACTAGGTTATTGATATAGATAGCTACCTATATATATATAGCCATCTGCAAGCATTTCTAAATGCAATGTTTTACACAGATAGCACTGTAGTCCATTGGCTAGCACTGTTACCTCACAGGAAGAAGGTCCTGGGTTTGAATCCTGGCCTGGGCCTTTCTGTGTGCAGTTCTCTTGTTCTGCCAGCGCCTGCGTGGGTTTACTCCAGGTACTACTCACAGACATGCAGGTTAGGTACCATGGTACGAGTTTGTGAGTAAATGGTGTTTGTGTCCTGGGTGTATTCCTGTCTCTCGTCCAATGCTTGTTGGGTTAGGCACCTAGCACCCATGACCCTGACCAGGAATATGCGAGTTAGATAATGCGTCGATGGACGAATAAACATCCCCTATGGGCAACGGACACTGGTGATGTATGTTCAGTAGGTTAACCTATTGATTAGCTAGCTAAGTGTATGACAAGTTTTACAAGACTAGATGCTACACCTAGATGTCCAACTTCTTAACCGGAATGTCCAGTTTACAAATTATTTCTATAGTTCCGGTTTGTGGCTTGTGGTCCAATACTGTCCAGGCTGAGTAGTTCATTTAAGAAATACTGTTTGTCATTAATTTGTGTCTCAACTACCACTGGTCTGTGATCTGTTCCAATAGCTAAACACCCCATGTTGAGTGGTTTACACAAATTCTAAATCTGGCAACCCTATATCTGAACAGCAAGCTACCTAGCTACCAGTCTCTACGAGTTTGAAGTCATGCATCTGGTCTCAGAGGACTACAGTATTTTCCCCTTTTCTCCCAATTTGGTAAATGGTAAATGGTTAATGGTTGGCATTTATATAGCACCTTTATATTATATACCTGTACAATTGATGCTTCTCATTCACCCACTCACAAACCAATGGCGATTGGCTGTGACATAATGTACCAACCAGCTTGTCAGGAGCATTTGGCTGCGACTGCTCTTACTGCCGGAGCCAATGTCGCCCAATTGTACCCTATCTATTTCAATCACCCTTATTGCTGTGGATGCAACCGCAACGGCCCCGTCGCTCGGCAGTCCAGGAAGTTCAGGATATTGGAGAACGATACACCTTCTACAAGCCACACCGTCTCAAGTTTCCCGCAACCGTGACTCTGAGGCGAGTGCAGTCAGGGGTCTATTGTGTACAGCGATCCTACAGCCCCTGTGGTGTCCTTTCCCCCGCCCTCGGAGTGGTGAGCCAATTATGCAGCTGCATCTGAGCCGGCTAACCTTGGCTTTGGCAGGACTACTGTATTTACCTAATATATTTGTGGGAGACTTTAACTTTGAAGTGACTAAATTACAAAAACAAAGGCAGCTACACAGATGAGTTATATTAGCAGTACTACATGTGTTGACTATAAAAGAGATCTGATAATTAACACTGATATGAGTTTCCAAAGCAGTATAAGGCAACTCGTGATAAGCTAAATAGTTCCCAAATTGCAGGTGCATCAATCATGAAAACTGCAAAATTATTTTGTGTGGCAAGGAGAACAGTGTTCAAAATTATGACAGCATATGCCAAACGCAAACAAACTGCAACGTCAAAGCGGAACAGTGGTCACAGCTCACCCACAGAGACAGACAGACACGTAACAGCATAGTTGCTGTAAAGCGGATGTCCCACTGAATTGCATTTCGGGTATACTGCTAAATGCTATGCTAAGACATTTAATCATAGACGGCAGGACTAACAACTTCATATAAGGAAATGAAGCATTACATTGTTCTGAAACCACAAAATGACAAGGCTCCGTATCATCAGCAAATGATATGACATACAGCTTTTCATAACGTTTTTTAAAAATATTCTAGTTATGAGTGCACGGTCAAATTTGTGTACCAAAAGAAACAACAAAGATGATATTATCTGTCCTCAGCTGGGGCAGTACCAAAACATTTGCGCCCATTTCTTCTGATTCTGTGCTTGACATTGGTTACATGCCGTCTTTTGCATCGATCGGTTGCATTGATAGGCTACTGATTACACAAATGTATCCTATTTGTAATCAAGTTCATAATTTAATATCATGCCGGTTACGTTGGATTGTGCAAATGCCATCATTATGAGAGACTGAGTTAGGTCTCACTGATCTAAAAACACAACAAAAAAAAAACTTCTTACTAATTGACATCCCATCATATTCAGCAGAAAGCACATACTTTGAGCCCAGACTTCATCACTATGTAGTTTGCTTATATTTAGCTTTTAGCCACTCCATTTAATAGGGAGCCGTATACCGGGAGTATCGCTACCGAAACATCCACTTTACCTCCCAATACCCTAAACCTACCCTGTGTTGGCCAAATATTGGCTCATTGTCACATTACAGTGTTGGCCAATGTTTTTGCTCAGTGGTTTGATGTCGGCGCAACCATGGTGGCCCAACGTCGCACTCCTTTGTTTTCACGACGGTGGCCCAACCTGCACAATGCCCAGTCAACTATAAAACTGTAATATAATATCAACACTCTGGTTGGTTCTAGAACATTCAGCCAGAACGGGTGGCTCAACTTCGCACGCCAGTTATTCTTAAAATGTTAATCCAACCATTTCTCTGCACATATCTAATGTTGCTAGGGTTTCCCCCAACGCTTACACCTCCCGCATAAGGGAAATGCAAAGATAACACGCGCCACATTCTGTTATAGAAATTTTTCTTATGTCTTATGATTAAATGTACCATGCCAAAACATGCTGTCTTTTAAAAACACTTAATTTTGTTATGTCACAATCCCTATATCCCTACACAACAAATATTAAATCCACAAGAACACAATTACTTAGAATCACATGAGCAAAGCTTCAATTAACAAGTAACATTGCTAACACCAGACAATAAGAGCACTAGCAATTAGTGAAAATAAACAAGTGGCCTAAAAGTACAAAATCTACTTTTTTCTCACCATTTTGCACAAACACAGCTACCCAGCCTTCATTTCCATCCTCAGGTGGTTCATAGAGGAGATTATTATTCTCTTTCAGCTAAACACATTCACAGTGAACTGAGAATCCCAAGAAGCCTAATCCTTGCTAAGAATCCTAAATATTAACTTTACAGACGACAACTTTATTAAACAGGATGTTGATGTAGGATACCAGGTGAGAGTGTGAATCGGTGGCTGGCCAATTGCATCATGGCATCTTGCCTCTCTGAGCTCCAAAAACTTAGTAGCCTATGATGATAAAAATACATATGCAATATTGGACCGAACAAATTATTTGATAACTATAATAATGCAGCATTCAATTCCCTGTGGTTTTTGCATTCTTAACCCCCTGAAATAGCCAGAGTTTGCTTGCTAATTGCTTGCTTGTCGATTGCTCGTGTAGAATGGCCTGACAGGAAGTGATACACAGCCAGAATCTTTCTTTCAACTGTCCAATCAATTAGTGCATTTTGTCACTGGTGGTAAAAGCACATTTATTTTGAACTAAGCTTACAATTGCAGATTCAGCAAAATTATCGGTTATCGGTTAATCATTTGTTGTAGTGGTCAAATTATTCATATATTGTGACTTGTATTTTGAGAAAATGGGATGTGTACTTTTGTGAATTCTAAAACATGCAATTCACAAAATATGCTTACGTTGCAGCATAAAACATAAGGAAATAATATTGCCACTAAATTCACTCCATACTTTTGGCTCTGTACTGCAATACATTGTATTGTATAGAAATATGAGGTTGAGATACAGACTGTCAACTGAAGGTAGGAGTCTATTGTGACATGGGGTCCATTGTTACTAGATGTTTTTTTTGCCCGATCAGAAACAAACTAGCCTGCTGTAAATCACACTGCACACCCCCATCCACGTCATCTTTCGTGCTCAGACAACATTGCGTAACAATCTGCTTAGCTGCTTGACCAGCTGTGTTTTTTTTGCATGATTACTTAATGCCAAGAAAGCTAACAAAAGGTCTGGATTAGATTTTTGGTGTGCCATTGGAATTTGGAGTCTGTTGCTGTTGTCTTTGAACATGACGACCAAATAAGTATCAATGCCAGTGGAGCAGACCATCATAGGTGGAAAAATCTGACTAAATTGTGAACACTCAGTGACCAAATTATTAGGTAGACCTGTACACCAGCTTGTAGTATAGGTGGTTTGAGTATCTCAGAAACTACTGATCTCATGGGACTTTCAGGCACAACAGTCTCTTGAGATTGCAGAGAATGGTGGGAAAAATAAAAAATATCCAGTGCAGTGTTGTGGACAGAAATGCCTTATTGATGAGAGAGGTCAACGGAGAATGGCCAGACTGGTTCAAGCTGAAGGCTATGGTAACTCAGATATCAACTCTGAACAATTGTGCTGAGCAGAAAAGCATCTCAGAATGCACAATACGATGAACCTTCAAGCGTATGGACTACAACAGCAGAAGACCCAAATCGGGTTCCACTTTGGTCAGCCAAGAACAGAATGCTGGTGATGCAGTGGGCACAAGCTCACCAAAACTGTACAGTTGAGGACTGGAAAAATGTAGTCTGATCTGATGAATTTCAATTTCAGGCATACATAGGGTAGGGTCAGAATTTGACACCAACAGCATGAATCCTTGGACCCAACCTACCTTGTGTCAACAGTCCAGGGAGGTGGCAGAGGTGTAATGGCCTGTTCTTCAGACACCCTAGGGCAGCCTGTAGCGTAGTGGTTAAGGTACATGACTGGGACCCACAAGGTTGGTGGTTCGATCCCCGGTGTAGCCACAATAAGATCCGCACAGTCGTTGGGCCCTTGAGCAAGGCCCTTAACCCTGGATTGCTCCAGGGGAGGATTGTCTCCTGGTTAGTCTAATCAACTGTATGTCATTCTGGATAAGAGCGTCTGCCAAATGCCAGTAATGTAATGTAATGTTAATACCAATCAATCTATTTGAGTATTGTTGCTGACCATGTGCATCCCTTCATGTACCAATCTTTTAATGGCTACTTCCAGCATGATAATGTACCATGTTATAAAGCAAAGGTAATCATGAACATGAGAATGCCTTCCCAGTCACAGGATATGAATCCAAAAGAACACCCTTGGGATGTAGTGGAATGTAAGATTTGCAGCATGAATGTGCAGCTGCAGAAATTGCATGATGCAATCATGTCAACATGGAACAGAATCTGAAAGGATTTTTTTCTTGTGGAATCCATGCCACGAAGACTTGAAGCTGTTTTGAGAGCAAAGGGATGCTCTATTCAGTCTTAACATAGTGCTCCGAATAAAAATTTAGAAAAAAGGCTGCATATAATAAACAACATGGATAATTAACTATATTTTATGTTCAAGCATATGGGAAATCTATATACTTCTGTTTCAGGACATTAATTCTCATGTTTCAATTCTGATTTAGTAATCTTGTTTTTTCTTCACACCACAGATGCCAAAGTTATTGGCACCCCCAACAATTATTGAAAATAAAATCAAACAAAGTTAAATTTGCAATACAATAATACAATTTAGTTCTCAGTCTCAATCTAATGGAACTATATTGTGTCATTCCATCACTTCCTGTTTCAGTAGAGTATGAAAATTAGGTAACAAGCATGCAAAATCCCTTTGTCAATCATCAGCAGGGGAAATGCCAAAGAGCTGTCAATTCAGAAGACAAAGATGGTAATTTGGTACTAAATAAATGCATAAACAACATAAACATAGCATTTAGCACTGTAAGGACAAAAAATAAAAAGGCGTAAAACATATGGAATGGTTGCAGACTTGCCAGGAAGAAGATGCAAGTGCACCATGTGCATATTATCCCCATGGATGGTAAGGAAGATGGTGAGGGAGGCCATAAGTAACCCAAGAATCGCAGTTTAAGAATTGCAGAGATTGGTTGTGCCTTGGCGATATAAATAATTACCATCCAATCTCAAGTTTGTCCTGCCTATCCAAAATTCTAGAATCCCAAGTCAGCTTCCTGGAGGACCTTCCTGAGGTAAATAACATACTTCAACCACAGAAAACAATGATTAGACCAGGTCATAGTACAATAACAGCTGCAGCAGTGGTGATAAACAATATTAATTATCTGGATAACCTTAACCACATTTCTACACCCGTTCATTGACCTATCAAAGGGATTTGATACTATCAATCATAATATTTTACTGAACAAGTTATCTTCTATACGTCTGGATGATCTATATAATTGGTTGTATGCATATCTCTCAGATAGAACTCAAGAAGTTGCAGCTGATGGTATGAAGTCCACCTCTCTTGCAATTAGCAAAGGTGTCCCACAAGGGTCCATCTCTATCCTGCGTCCACTTCTATTTTCATTATATACAAATGATATTACAGTATATCTTACATACCGCATTGTAATATCTATTTTAATGTTTACGATGCAATTTTGTATGCCACCAGCTCAACACCCAACCACACTCAAACAGTTGTGGATAGGTCCTGCCCACTTGCAGGATATTTCCTACATCTCTGTTGCAAAGGGCCAAACTTTGATATTCATGGCAGGGTGACCATTTGGAAACTGCTTATGTATATTGTACGCCAATGTACAAAGATGTTGTGTAAGGAGCACAAACCCTAGATCTCTCAGCAATGGAAAAAAAAAAGAGTTTGGTCGGATGAGTCTTCTTATATTTCTCTTTTTCTTACATCTGGATGGGTTCACATTGATTGTGGATGTATAGTGGTATTGGGAGATAAACCTTTTTGGAACCATACTTCCGGTATAATGCTCCCTTTTAAATATAAGCAAACTAAAATAAGCAAACTCCCAGAATGCTTTCCCGTATCATAGTGACAACATATCCACAATTGGACCATCCTAATGCCACCAACAGTGGTGTCTGTATTCATTTATCGTCCCAACTGTAAGCAGCATGATTTTAACTCATAAACTTGATTACAGTGTGAAGCGTATGTTTTGATACGTCCCATGAGACCAGCCAGCTGAGGATAGATTTCATCTTTGTTGTTGCCTTTGATACACAAATCTGACAGCGCACTCATTACTATAATATTTTAAAAAGCTGATGATACGGAGCCTTGTAATGTTGTCGCAGCTGCCGTATGATGAAATGCACTAGCGTAGCATTTAGCAGTATACTGGAAATGCAATTCGGGGGGCATCCATTTTATCTCCCCATAGGCAGCCATCTCATAGGGACCGGGTCCAAAGATTACTCTGCATGGTTTTATAATAACAAAGGAATATTAAGTCCAGGTACTGTACGTCCTATAGACAATTTTCCTTCATGTTATCCATATTCCAAGATGATAAAGCCCCTATACAAACTGATAAACAATTTCAAGAGTGGTTTCATGAACCCCAGAATCAAGTCAAATACCTTCCATGAACTAAACATGGAATGTTTTCAGATCTAAACATTATTGAATCATTTTGGGAGGTTTTGGAGTGCAGAGTGCAAAGTCAATTTTCATCTCTTTCATCCCTCAAAGAACTAAAGTCTGGAAGAGAAGATTCTAAAAAAAGAATTTCTGTTGAACTGAAATACAAAAATGTCAATATAATAAATAAATGAATTCCTTAAAAATACAAAGAAACGATGAGGCATTAAAGACAGATACATTACACTTTAGACAGCTATAAATATTTTTCCCATGCAGTGAACAAGGTTTAACAGCTCATCTAGCATTTGCTAAATATATTGTTGAGATATTGCAGAGCTCATCACCCCAAACAATTTAGCAGCAATTTGTTGACAGATGGTTTGTTCACTGTTAAACACTGTAAATATTCCCATTAAAAAAGTGAAATTATCATCAAACGCAAACCATTTTGGTTCAGTCCACAGGAAACACTATTCACTGTCATGATCTGTGTTTTCTGTTTCAGTATTCTGTCAAAGTCCCTAGCGTTTCATCTTTTTTACCCTGTGTGACCACCGTAGTTTTCTGTTTTCTGTCTCATTCATTCGTTTCACCTGTTGTCATTTCCTAGTTATCATGCACACCTGATTCTAGTTTCCCCTTGTTATCTGTTCTATATAAACCTGTCTGTTTTGTTTGTTCCGTGCCAGATTGTAATGTGCTCCTGCCATTCACTCCAGCATTCATTCGCTCTGATTTAATCGTGTTCTGATCCGTTTCTGTTTGAATTTCTGTTCTGAATTTTCACAAGCTAGCTAACCTAGTATATCTGTAAGGGCATATTTTCAAATTTGTCCATAAAATAGCCACAAGTTTAGACGTAATGTCGAGCTTCTTTGACTGGCTTTACAATGATTGAATTTTACCTTTATGGATGAAGATGCGATGGTTGGGGGTAGAGAGGGAAGCAGGGCAGACAGGCAAGGCAGGTGAGTTGGCAGGTGGATGAGAGCAAACAAAGGAAACTCCAATAGATTCCAATGATTCAAACAAATGGTTAGTAGAAAGTAGTTAAATCAGTAGATCCAAATAATGAAAATGTGACATTCAAGTATTCAAAAGGGTCCAAAGGTCTTCAACAGCCGTAAAGAACTGTGTGCTCTTACGTCTTCCTAACTCCTTTGTTCTCAGTGTGCTAAAAATCAAACTATCAACTATTGATAACTAAGCTAAGATTTATCCAATGATAATTTTTGCTAACTAGCTAGCACAACGATAAAAGATAAAAGCACAGGTATAACATTATTAAGAAAATAAACGAGCTAGCTAACATTATTAATAACGTCACCTTATGCTAACAGCTAGCTAATGATAAATGAATATAACCAGAAATTGTCTAATAGTCCTTAAAAGGCTCAAATATTGGTGAACCTAGTCAAATATTTGCATTGTCTTGCCTGGAGTCCAGTGGCGGAAACTATGGGTCACGGGTTATAGGGGAGGGATAAGGAGAGTTCATATCCTTGTGTGACGCACTATGATGAGAACATTCTCAACCGGTTTAAAATAGGATGATAAATTTAAAATGCCTAGTTCTCCAAAACAAAAGAACAGACATATTTAATACTTTCATTGTGTTTCTCCAACGCCCTCTTGTGCAAATTGTAAATAAAAACATAGAAAGTGTGACCAACCACCATGTTATTCCTTTAAGTCAGTTAAATAATTCCATTTATATTGTCACAAAATCAGGCTGTTACTGAAAAGGGATAGCCAAAAAATGGTTAGCCACGCTTAGAAATGTGTGAATTTCATTGAATTAGATAACAAAATGTTAAACTAGCCTTTATGTTAAAGAAAAATACCTTAAGCATACCTTTCAAGCAAAACATTTCAGAAAAAGCTGTTTGTTAGTTTTTAAATGATGAAACAATAGATATACTGTTCAAAATTAAGAAATAAAAAAAGTATTCAGACACTCAAACTTAGTGGAACACGTCCATGGTTAATTTGATGATGAACTATGCTTGTGGTTGTAGCACTTGTGCCAAATTAAGGATAATTGACTCATACTCCAACTATAAATTATCTTGCAATTATTATTGCAAGAATGAAAAGTGTAGTAAGTTCTGAGAAAAGGTCTAGCATCATTTGTTTGCACAAAGAAGGCCACTCTTTTCGATAGATCAGCAAAAAACTTAATCTCCCATCTTCCACAGTTGGGTATATTGTCAAAAAATTCAAAGATGAAGGACTTCTGAATGAGAATAGAAAGCACAGAGGCAGACGCAGAGAATCCACTAGCAAATTGGACAGGATAATTGTAGGTAACATCAAGAAAAACAGGCGAGAAGCAGCAGCAAGGACTGTCTCAGACATCAAGGAGAATTACCAGATACAACTAAGTTCACAGACTATTCGAAACAGGCACATTGAGCATGGGTACAGAGGGAAGAATTTGCAAAATGCACACAAAGACAGCTGTTTATTTTCTGATGAGTCAAAATGTAAGCTGCATGGATCTGATGGCAAAGTGTTTGTGTGGAGAAAGCCAAAAGAAGAATTCCAAACAGACTGCACTAAGGGTACTGTAAAGCATAGAGGTGGGAATGTGAAAGTCTGAGGCTGTGTTTCTTACAGTGGTGCTAGTGAGCATGTGTGCATTCATGGAATCATGAACTCTGAAGTATACAGATGCATTTTGAATACAAACTCAAAGAAATCACCAAATAAATGATTCAAATGACAGCAGTGGATCTTTCTGCAAGATAACAGTCCAAAGTGTGGATTGAGTGTCAAATACTTTTTGGGGCCACTGTTAACTGTTAATAACCATTTTACCTTTTCAGTTGTGCTTTCAGTTTTTTATACATGCAGGAAGGTGTGGAAACAGTTATTTGGGGTGGAGATTAATTCAAAAGTGGTATATTTAAAAATTAGGGATTTGTTATTTGGGATTAAGTACAATATACTTAATGACACTCACGAGCACATTATTAGGAACATTTTTACTTTATTACACCTACTTATTAATGCGATTATCTAATCAGCCAATAGTGTGGCAGCAGTGCAATGCATATAATCACGTTGACTTTGACCGTGGAATGATTGTTGGTGGCAGACAGGGTGGTGTGAGTATCTCAGGAACTGCTGAGTGGAAAAAAAATTATAAATCCAGTGAGCAGCAGTTCTGCAGACAGAAACGCCTTATTAATGAGAGACGTCAGAAGAGTATGGCCAGACTGATCAAAGCTGACAGGAAGGTGGCAATAACGCAAATAACCACACATTACAACAGTGGTATGCAGAAGAGCATCTCTGAACACACAATGCATCATAACACTAAGTGGATAGGCTACAGCAGTAGAAGTCTAAAACATAAGTCTAATAAATACCTAATAAAGTGCTCACTGAGTGTATATACAGTAGATTCATACGTAAAATTGTTTAAACAGAAAGGCATGTATTCAAAAATAGTGCTTAGCTAAAAAAGAAAGTCACACATGATTGCAAATCTTATGACTTAAGATACAATTTATCTTTAATGAATTTACCTATGGTGATGTCAGGACAAAATGTCTCATTATACCTCAGGTTTTTGACAACAAGATGCTACTTGCCTTTCTCAACAATAGTAAGTAACACTAGATAGCGTATCTCCAGTTCATTTAATCTCAAACGTTTTAATTCAAATTTACAGTCAAGTCAATTTCCCCATGGACACACAATGAAAACAGTAACTATCCAACTCCCATTTAAGAATTAAGTGCATCGTCTGATCTAACTACACATTAAAGGGATTGGAACGACTGTGGGCATAGCTCCTCTAGACTGGAAATGCATATAAATTAAAGTAATTGTTAAGTGATTTCTTACATGGTTCAGTCATTGCCCAAGTGTGAGGAGAATTGTAGTGCTGGTCTACATTGCGCACGGGCCCATGAATTAGTAACATGCCTGATTGATTTAATGTTATTTCTACTCATAAGGTGAAATTGCATTGCTGTTGTGCACTTAAAAGCACAGTTGGTGCCCTCATTTAATTTGCTTTATTTTCAATGTTTGTGACATTAACGGTTGCATCCCTGATGTTGTTGTCTGGTGCCAGAAAACCCTGCTGGTACCACGGCTGGGTGTAGGTTAAGCTAATTGGAACTCATTAAAAAGAAAGGGCAAACAAAAAAAGATGAGTATTCGTATGTGAATATGAAAATGTTCAGTCCGTTTTCTATAAGCCTATGGTGAGACAAAACACAGGTGTACTGCACCTTGTGTTTTTCTACTTGTATTCCCTTTGTGAGGGTGTATTAATATTTTAACAAAGCTACTGCCCTGAGATCAACTGAAGAAGTTGAAAAAAGAAAACAACTACTGCATTTAGCATGTGTGTGATAGTTTGAGGTACTGTACCTGAAATGTCCTGCCAAACTCAGTTTTCCCTGGCTGAGGTGACAGGGTTAAAGTACAGGTTTAAAGTTCTATCAGATTAATGTTATTGTGAGTAACATTTGGTTAATTGGTTGATTCAATTAATTCAAAATGTGTCATGGCTAGGGGAACAGAGGAACCAATAGCAGATACTGGGATGTTGAAAAGTGGCAGGTTTAATAGCAGGAGGATAAAGGGCAGACAGAGCGTAATCAAAAACAGGCAGAGTTCAAAAACCAGGAGATCAATCCAAACAAGGCAGAGATACAGATATCCACAAAACAAGAAAAGAGTCCAGATAAGCAGGGGTCAAAAATGAGAATCCAGAAAACAAAAACTTACAGGACAGAGTGCCACTAGGGCAAGGGCTCCGGAACAAAGAGGCTAGAACCGGGGGAAGGAATTCAAGGGCTCGGGACTCAAAAACAGGACAAAATAGCCAGGTGCAACTGAGAATGACAGGTATAAATACACATGGGAATGAAACAACCTAGGCATGGGAGTGAGGGTGGTAACAAATAAACATCAGGTGAGACACATGAAAGGGCAATCATACAATGACAAGAGAAGAATGAAAACTCGGGACTGGATTCACATAGACACACATGTAATACAAAAGGCTCCGGACTAGGACTGTTAGTTATGTGATTAAATTACAAATACCCAAAACTAGTGAATGTTAGTTTGTTAGTTAAACAAATATATTCGTGTGTTAATATAATTAGTACTGTACAAATGATATGTTAGTTGGGATTAGTATATTATTTCTATCTACAAACATGAAATGGAGAGAAAGCAGGAAGTAAGAACAGCGAATCATGGGAAACCGGACAGGGGAGTGACTCGGGATCAGAAAACATTCAGACACAGATATCACAGGGGAAGACGAGTGCAAAAACGAATTAATGTAAACAGAAAACCAGACATCCATCCATCCATTATCTGAACCCGCTTATCCTGATCAGGGTCGCAGGGGGGCTGGAGCCTATCCCAGCATACATTGGGCGAAAGGCAGGAATACACCCTGGACAGGTCGCCAGTCTATCGCAGGGCAGAAAACCAGACATGAGTATGAAAAATAATACATTTACAAAAATACCAAATAAACTGACAGACAGAAATCAGGATCATAACAAAATGTGTTTTATGTTTACCGTTTTTCTAATATTACACTTTGTCGACAGACAAAGAAGAAATATAAGAAATATGCCATAATAGGGGAAATCGTGAGGGGTGAAAACATGTTTTACGGCACTGTATCCTGGGGAACATAAACGGAATAAGACAGCATATTGGGAGCTTAGAACAGAATCAGATTTAATGAATTCATGATGAAATGTATTGGTTTCTTCACCCTTACTTCGTGATTATAAGTGATCTTGAATCAATGAAATATTAGGGGAATGGTGGGGCTACTCTTATCCCCAAAATCATTTATCTTGATCTTGAACATAACCCCAACCAGGAAGAAACCAGAGAAACACCCTAGGCCTTGAATATATACAGCTGTAAATGATTCTATGCCTGGGCTGCTAGAAGGCCACCCCAAGACAGTACAACCACAATGTCTTCATTCTCCTGTCCATTAGTTAAAAACCTTTGAACTAGGTGGGTGTCATAGCCACAGAGAAAATGGCCAGGGAATTGTTGAGGCTGTTCAGACAGATGAGGCTCTCTTGGGAAATAATGACAGATGACGGTGCACTCATCACATCCATGAGGGACACTGTGAGAATGTATATCTATTTTGAAATATTTCAACACTCTAAATGCCGGTTTAGTCAGAAAATCATGTTAGAGAATCAGAATAAGTCTGCACTACAGCAGAGATATGATATCCATACTGTTCAGCTTTGGAGGTGACTTGATAACGATCTATCTGTACTGCAAAGAGACTCAGACCCCTCGATATGCCTCAATTAGATACACTGAATTTGTGCAGGGGAGGGAGTACATTACTGTCCTACCACTGTCCAAGCACATTTTATGTGTTTTACTTTATGTTAACAATATTGCAAGCTCTTAAATCAACATTTCAAGATAATAAATAATCCTGGCAGATATCAATTGTTCCCATCATATTCACATATTTAAACATTATACTTTACACTAAATTGTAGCCTAATGTAACGGTTAGTTAGTTTACGAAAATGTATTTTAAGTAAAGCTTTTTGAAGTCCTTCCAAATTCTTCACATTTTCTAATCAAAGTTGGTTTTAATTGCTGTAGGCTGTTACTGAAAGCCAATTTATTACGCGAAATAAGTTCCTTGTCAATCTGCTACCAAAGTATTCCGATCAGCTGAGCTGAAGACGTCGTGCACTTCCCAGATCTACAGTTGGGAAACCTTGACACTATGATAAGAATGCACATAGACTACAATTTATCACTGAACAATAAGGGTGTAATCTTTAGAAAAGTTTGTAGTACCCTTTGTACCCTTTGTGTGAATTATATATGGGCTAGCATACCATAACATGATAGTTTAGAACTTAATGTTATGCAAAACATTTAAGTGAAAATGTTTGCAATCTATTTTTATTATGCTACAAAACAGAGCAGCAAATATACAATAAAAAAATCAACACCAATCTTGTTCAAAGTCACAAAGGTTTCTATTAAAACACAATTCCCAAAAAACAGCAGTTTCGACATCAAAGAATGCGATTTAAATGCATGTGTTGTATCGAAATATATTTTCCAAGAGTCAGGAATGCATAGGAATTGCCCGTTTCAAACAAAGACAATCTATCCTGCTACATAAAGTAGTGTAATTTCTATCAGACGGATTGGCTGTGAATCCGTAGCGATGCCTCTGATTGGGCCGTTGTCTTGTCAAACTAAGCACCAACCCATTACGTTTCCTCGATACACATAGCCTTTCGTCCAGAGACGCTGATCAAGGGACAGTCATAGCATCAGCGCCTGTAGTCTTGGTGGGATGGAGACAATACAACTGGTAGGTTCGAAATGTTTACCATTGATGCAATTGTTATGTGTTCTCCGCCTCACATCAGGACCGGTGCCACAGGAAGCATGGGAATATTTGAAGAGGCTTTCGATGTAACCTTCACATTCTCCAGTTATTCGATATTGTACCTAAATGAAACTGGGTCTTATTGAGACAAACAGCTCGCTACGTTTCCAATGATTGCTGTTCTTCTTAGGCGGATTTCGTTATATTTTAGCGAACCATTTTATCCAGTTTCCTGGACATACATGTCCTCCACAGGACGTGTAGGCTACTCCGGGCAAACACTGTGTTGGACTTATCGTTGCGGCGTTTGGCTACCTAGGTGAACATATTGTAGCCTATCTGCGTCTTCTGTTTCAGTATCGCACAAATTATTTTGATAAACACAAAGTAGTTTATCCGTTCGATATTACGTGAAAGAGACATACTTTGCCATGCTAAGAGGTCATTCCCTCACCGACTGGATTAAAGGGGAATGGCACTTAATTAAAAGTGGTTGTTGCTTTAGTTATTTAGAATAAAACTTATACCTAACAGTGAAAGTGATTTTTTAAATAGATTTTTTTGTTAATATTACTTAGCATTTGGAATTTGTTTATTTAAAGTATGTTCTGATAAACCCATTGCATAGTATATAGCCTACATGTTATCATTTTATGGGACAAAAACGACATCAAAAATGTATATTAGACTAGGCTAATTGTAGCCTATAGGCTATATAAGATGTAGTAGTGACCTGACTAATTCGTTTTTCCGGAGTTCATTGAGCTAAAATTTCAATAAACGTTTGCGAAATAATTGAAAATTTATTATTAACTAATGTTGTATTGTCAAAATTGTGATGTCCTTTATTTCAACACTTCAGAAGTGTCTTCTGAAGAAATAAGATTCCTAGCTGATTTCTCTGTTGTTTCACTGTATTTTGGTGAAGTACAGTACACAGAATGTATAAATCATACGTGTTTGTCATGAAGCAGATAGATCATTGTTTCTTCGGGAAAAGGGAGAACACGAAGGTCCTTTGAAAACAGAAGGCACTCGATTATAATGCATCTGCCGTTCATATCCCGAAACAAGGTGTTGCTCAGTGAAGCGTGCTTTTGTTTTGAAGCGGAGATATTCCGATTTCGAAGGTTTGCCATCCAGTAGCCCACTGTCGCATGCTTTCTTGTCATAACCGGAACCTTCTCTCGTAGGTTATGCAGTTACGTATCTAGAATAGGCAATAGGATGTGCGAGAATGCTTTATGCTTCTATTCTGAGAATAAATTAAGATGACCGAAATTTACATTAGTTTGTGCACATAAACAATTTAAAAACCAGATTAGGTCCACCGAAAGTAATGAGATCATTATAACTTGTGTTTACAACACCCATTAGACTTTTCGCCTAACACCAATACCAGACGAATAAATTATATTTTGCCAAAGAATGTTTTTAGTTTTTAACTGTTAGTAATGAACATAATTAGCATTTTTAAATGTTTTGTTTTTCTGTATACAACCACGCAGTGTTTTAAGGTGAAACTCATTGTTATTCTTCAACTATGCTCACATTTTATTGATGTGCCGCTTTCTGAACACCACGTGAAATTCTTAAATAAGCAAGAAGTAGACTGCTCATTTCAACAGAAATGGCATTTTTTGGGAGATGGAGATAATGTATTTTAGACTTTCATGTTCTCTGATTGGCTAATTAAATTTTCATTGCCTTCCAAGGCATGCCACATCAAACTCACTGCCTGACTATACTATTAACTATGATTGATAATTTTCAATAATGAAATCTGCCTTTTACACTCAACCCCTACTGGTGTGCCATGATGTCTTGACCTCCAGCAGTGAGCCTTAATATAAGATGTAGTGTTCTCCATGAGACAGATGCTGTACAGTGCAGTCCGTAAGCATTTCGACAGTGGCACTAATTTTGTTGTTTTGACTCACAACTTTCAATTTGAAATGAAACAATATGAGGTTACAGACTGGGCACTTTAGTTTAACAGTATTTATACCCATATAGGCTGAACCACATTTTAAAAAAATTGTTTTTATACATACAGTAGTCTCCGCATTTTGGGGGACGAAAAGTAATTGGACACTTGACTGTTCAGCTGTTGGCCAGCTGTGCAGAAAAGTCTGAATAAATCGATCAGAGACTGCTTGTGTCAAAATCGATTTGGTACATTGTTAAGAATCAAGAATGCACTGGTGAGCTCAGCAATGGCAAAAAAAACTTGTTAGATCACAGAAAACCACGGAAGAATACTTTGAGTTGTGAAAAGACAACCATTCTCAACTGATTAAGAACACTCTAGAATGGCCTTATAGGTGTGTGAAAGACTCAAATAAAGAGAACAATACACCAGCCTTTAGGGCTCACTGCAAGGTGCAAACCACTGGTAAGCCTCAGTACGACAGGTTTGAGTTTGGAAAAAAATTACACAATTTGTTTTGGAGAATTAAATTACATTTTATTTGAATAGCGCAAATATGCTTTACAGAGTAAAGGAAATAAGGGCAGAAAAGAAAAGGGCAAACACCAGGCTTGAACCCCCAAATAGCCAGCACATGAGGTAAAACAAACTCCCCATTTGGGAGAAATCCCATTTAACAATGGCAAGAAAACCCCTCCCATCTCAGGAGGAACCCAGCTACAGAGGGGGAGCCCATCCTCTGCTTACCGGCAAGGTGTAAAGTGGTGGAACAAACTCTTTTGAACATGTGAGATTAGTCTTAACCTGTACGAGAGTGATGGAAAGTGAAAATTATGGAGAAAAATCCGCACTCAGATCCAACCAGGTGACTCAAAACTGGATGGCGCTTTACCTTGTTGCAGAACATGACCCCAAACACAATGCTAAAGAAACTAAGAAGTTGCTGACTTGCTGAAGAAGGCCAAATGCGGCAGAAGCAAACTGAACTGAAGATGGCTGCAATAAAGGCCTGTCGGAGTATCATCACCAGGGATGATGCACGGTGTCCAGTGATGTCTATGTGTCACAGACTTAAGGCAGTCATTGAGTGTGAAGAATTTCGCATTAAAATGGAGGGCTGTATAAAGGGCTGTAATTAAAACTATCACTGGATATGGATGTAAATACCCTACAATTAACCTTCGTTTCTGTAACCTTATATTCACTGTCTCATTTCAAATCCAATGCGCAGAAGTCAAAACAACAAAAATACTGTCACTGTGCAAATTCCTATGGACTGTACTTGAGGAATCATTATTTTGAGAAGGAAAAATAATTAACTGGTTCAATCAAATTATTCAGGGTGCAATCACAAGCCAGAAATACTCACCAAACAATCATTATATGGAAAAATCAGCAGACAGGCGGTGCATGTTATTTTACAATATTTGGTATAATTTCAGAGAAATAACTGGATACCTCTGCAGAAACATGGTAATGGGACAGGCCAGCTTGCTTTATAATTCAGAAGGTTGCACTTGGATTTTCCGTAATAAATTATTTTGGCAAATTTTACTTTCTCACTTGCTCTGCATACTTTAAAATTGCAACAACATTCTTTGCTTTTTTTTGACACCTGAACATGTTCGGAGTGTGCGCACATATCTAGGCTTTCTTCGAGGCATGAGTGATGCATTACATTACATTACATTACATTATTGGCATTTGGCAGACGCTCTAATCCAGAGCGACGAACAGTTGATTAGACTAAGCAGGAGACAATCCTCCCCTGGAGCAATGCAGGGTTAAGGCCCTTGCTCAAGGGCCCAACGTCTGTGCAGATCTTATTGTGGTTACACCGGGGATCAAACCACCGACCTTGAGTGTCCCAGTCATGTACCTTAACCACTACGCTACAGGCCGCCTGATGCTCTTTTCACAGGCAATTTTGCTCTTTTAAATCTCAATATTGACATGTTTAATGCAGCGTGATGACGGAACACAGTACTGCAGAATAGAATCTTGCGTGGGAATCTTGCAGAGAAGTGTTTCTTTCTAGATCAAAAGATATATATGGCAATATTTCCCTCCAGGCAGGCAGGCCCTATGATTTAAACTGGACACTGAACTATCGTCATCCTGTCTCTAACAAATATACAAATATGAAATAAAGCATTTTTTAACTACCTGTGATAGAGATAATGACTGGTTCATTCATCTATACGAAATGAAAAATGGTAATTAAATACCAAATCGATGGTGTGTTTTGATAATGACCGTGACTGGCTGCTGCAGGGATATGGGATTTGAATGATGGAGTGCAATTCTAAAGATGGAGGCTGTGATGGTAGTGTGATATAAGTGAACTCAAGTACAGAACTGGCTCCTGTTCAATGTTTCTGAACAGTAGGGGGTGTACAGTTGATTGATTTGTCTCCTTAGGAGACCTCTAAGTCGGGACACTATCATTAATACCGGGATAAGTTTAGATCATATCGATCTAATGACTCAAAGGCAACCTCTCATTTAACTGTTCTTTGACTATACTTCACAGAAAATAAGGTTGTTTATTGTCTTTTCTCATTTTTGTTTATTTCATGTAATCTGACATTGGCATTTTATCCCATATGGTTTGTGGTCTGGAACAGCAAAATGTAGCACGTTAACGCCACTCTTAATTAGATGTGTCAAACTGTAGTAAATTACGGAACACTGAAGTAGTCTCTATGGACATGCATGTTTCTCTGTGTATGGTTCAGTATGTTTAATTCCTATAAATAACAAGAAGCTTACAGTTACAATTATTGTATATAGTATATGATATATGTTATTGACATATACTTTATATACACATACTGCTTTATCTTTTTCAAGTTTATTTCCCCAAACACAGATTTCACAATTATTGTCACCCTGATTGTAATACTTTGTGCAACCACCCTGGCAAAGATGACAGCCATGAGTCTTTGCCTCTAATTTGTGGTAAGGCTAGTTACCACATTTGGAGGGATTTTTGACCATGTATTTCGAGTCATTGTCCTGTTGGAAAATCAACCTACGACCTAAGTCTCAGCTTCCTAGCAAAGACAATCAGATTTTCTGCCAAAAATGTTCTGGTACTTTGCTGAATTCATTATGCCATTGATTTTTAACAGTACCCCTGGAACACTGGCTGCAAAACATCTCCAAATCATTAATGTCCCACCTCTATATTTGACAGTAGGTATGAGGTGCTTCTCCTTGTATGGATTCCTCTTTTGCCGCAAAACATGGTCAATAGTGTGTATGGCCAAAACCTTCAATTTTGGACCATTCCCTTCCAGTCATAATTCCAACGATGTTTGGCAAGCTCCAGATGCTTGGTTTTGTTTATTGTGCTCAGTAAGGGCTGTCTTCCTGCCACCCTTGCAGTGACTGGTATGTTGGTATTATTTTATGGTTCTTTCTGAGACAAGATAATTTAATACAATAATAATTGAATTCAACCCGTTCAATTTCACTTCCTAAACTGTGTTCCTTGGGTTTGTTATGGCCTCATCATGTTCCCTACCATCTGTGCGGACAACGTGCACTTGTACCCTCTTCCTGGCAAGTTTGCAATCACTCTATATGTTTGAAAAATGTTTTGTTTCCAGAGCTAAGTGGTTTATGTATTTTCTGGTACCCATTACCAGACTTGTGATGGTTAATTACCATCTGTCTCTTTTGGACTGACAATTATTTGGCTTTTCCCATGCTGATGGTTGACAAAGGGATTTTTCATGCTTGGTACCTAATTTTTATCCTCTAGTGAAGCAGGAAGTGATGGAATGACACCATATAATTCCTTTAGACTCAGATTAACTAAATGAAGTAACATTTTATTGAGAATTTCACTGATTTTATTTTGATTAAGGTTTAGAGTGACAATAATTTTTACACCTGTGGTTTTCAGAAAAACTTAATAAAACGCATTGGAACATGAGAGGAAATAAAAGTATGTAGTTTTTCCATATGTATGAACATAATATATAGATTATATGTGTGTTATTATATGCATTCTTTTTTCTTCATTTTTTATTAAGGGTGGCAATAATTCTGGAGCCCACTGTATTGTTCTCTTTCAATGTGTTCATCAGTATGGACTGCGGCACTTGACCATTAGACGAGAGTTAAGGGTGTGGGAGAGGCCTTGTGGGACATGATAGAATGGCCTATATAGAAGAGTACTTATTATGTGTTGTGCCTGTTATTGAATTACTGTCCGCCTTTGTTTTTAAAAAGAACCAAGTATAGTTTGGATTCAGGTACAAAATGTTGAGTGAACATAATCCACTTCACAGAGATTTTTATTTCATTTTTTATATATTGTCTTCTTTTGATCAATAAAAGCACATCATCAGTTTCACAGTTTCACAGTCGCAGATTAAGCCTGGTCCAAGACTAAATTCAATTTAGATTCCCCATAGAAATCCCAATTTAGTCCAGGACTGAGATTAATCTGTGTCTGTTAAATACTTCATAACTGCCTGCTGTAGCAATAGATTTCTTATCAAATCTGCGTATTTGTAATTATTTGTGTAATTTTCCCCTTGAAAGAATTTCATATTTTCCAAAATATCGATTTAACCGCTTTAATATATCAGTACAACCTATACAGTGAGACAATACAGTCTGTACTCCACAATTTGTAATCAAGCAATTCACATGTGGTTAAAGTGCACAGCAGCCGTTTTTATACATAGCCCGCCTTTTTAGGGCACCGTAATATGTGGGATGCGAATGTTATGTAAATGAGTCATCTTTAGTACTTTGTCACACATCCTTTGCATGCAATGACTGCTTGAATCTACCCATAGACATCATCAGGTTCTGATGCTCTGTCAGGCCTGTACTCTGTTCTGGGGCTAGTTGCCTTACGTTTTCTCTTCAGCTTGGATTCAGATCAGGGGGACTGATTTGGCCAGTTTTTGGCTTTGAAAAACTGCTTTGTTGTTTTTACAGTATGTTATGCTCACTGTCCTGCTATTGGCAATTGGATAAAGTGAGTTTGGGGGCATTTGCTTGAACGTGAGCTGATAAAATATTTCTGTATACTTCTGAATGAATTCTGCCAGACAAGAAAGACAAGTCAGCCAGTACCTGTAGCAATCACCACCAAGTTTCACAGATGAGGGGAGGTGCTATGTATCTTAGGCAGCTACTTTTTTTTTTACACTTTGCTCTTGCCGTCCTTCTCATACAAATGAAACTTGGCCTCATCTGTCCCCCTGACTGTTTTCCAGAACTCTGCTGGCTCTTTTAGGTAGTTATTTGCTAGCTGTAACCTGGTTGTCCTGTTTTTGTGGCCAAGTCATTGTTTGCATCTTGCAGTGTAGACTCTGTAGTTGTGGACAGTAGTAACCGGCAAATTCAAATGTCCATGCATGCCTCCTGAAGAGTGTTTCTAAGCTGTCTGGAAAGGTTTTTTTTCTTCATTACAATGAGAATTATTCAGTCACCAACTGTAGATTTTGTGATTACTGAGCTCACAAGTGCTTTCTTTTTTCTTAATGATGTTCCAAACTGTTCATTTTGCTAAGCACAACGTTTGCCCTATGTCTCTGTCTGGTTTTTTTCTCAGCCTCATAGTGGTTTTCTTGACTTTCATTGGCACAACTCTGGTCTTCATGTTGACAAATGCCATTTCCAGCCTCCAAAGGCAATCAAAAACCTAGAATCAGGACTAGATTCTGAAAGCTCTCTTATGCCTGCATCATGGAAGCAATTGAACACACCCTGACTAATCAGGAACATGTGTGAAACCATTAACACATTATGGTGCCTTGAAATGGGACTATCTACAAGTATACATATCCTCGTATTGACTTTAGTAGTGGCTTTGATCTGTGTTTGCCAATTGTGCTCTTGTAAGTTTTGGTAAGTTTTTTCCATGTTTGTATATGTTTATGGTATCACGTGAATAGTCAAGAGGATAATATTTCTGTCCTGAAATATTTTTCCTCAAAAAATATCTTTGCTGAGGCAGTATTCCAGCCAATTCCTGAAATAAAACAGTGATATTTTGGTATTTGATTATTCTAGGAGTCTGTAGGCAATTCAAATATTTGGCTAGACCTTTTATTGCACTTCACTCAAATATCTTATAATATGGTTTTCTTTTTTTCTTTTTTCTTTTTTTCTGCGTAAACGGTTGCTTGTCATCCCTTGAGGGTATTCTCTGGTTTTCCTGCTACCATATGAAAATATAATTTTCTGGCTGCATATTAAGATACTTGGTATTTCTGCCTTGTTTGTACCTCTTCCGTAATGATGTTGGGGTTAAGACGTGGGAGAAGACTTCAGGTCTTCTTCTGCTTGATGCTTTCTTTTCTTCAACATGTTTTGCTGGATGTTTTAGGTGATTATACAGTTGCGATTAAAAAAAAAACATTTCTCATCTTGTTGCATAATGGTTTCAGTAATGGCTGGAGCAGACGCATTCTGCTTTTTGTGTTTACCCCATGGTTCGTAACCCTGTGTTTTCAAGCTCTGAAACTCTCCGTGTTCCGCAGCTGCCTGGCTGTACATTCCTCATCCTGATTCCCGTCGTAAGTACAGTTATCTTCTTGCACTGCAGATGCTTAAAGCGAGGAGATTGAAATAGTCTTGTTTGTCTGACATGATATGCCCTCATGCATTTATTGTCAAAGAGTTCAGTTTCCCAGACAGATCTGGAGCCTACTGGCCTGGCTTCAGTGCTCTCTTACAGGAATCTCTCATGCGCTTTTCATTCATGCTCCTTCTTGGCTTCTTGACACTGTCACGTTTGTGGAGAGCATGCATAATGATGGCATTCCACTCTATTTCGAGTGGTTGAACTTGAAGGGTTCACCTGGGGGAGGAGTGAGGGGGTCGGGGCACTACTGAGTTTGAGGCCGTGTTTTTTTTTTCCTGTCAGCGGAACGTCTTCACGGTACTGGTGGTGTACTTCAGAGACGTATTAGGTTCAGCTTGAAATGTGAAGTTGCATTGTGCTGTCTGTTTATCTTCTCACTGGCTCCACTGTAACCTTCTTTGTCATTGTCTGTGGAACTCAGTGGGATCAGTGTGCAATCTCGTTCAGCGCAAGGTCTGGCATGTGGACTCTGTGGGATACATTTCTTAACAGTACTTCCTGTCTGGTCCCCATCCCCCCTCCTCCACCCCCACCCCACTGTTTAGCTTTTTGTTATGTAACATTTTTTTGGGAAGGATTTAAACTAGGGCCATTCAATAGGCTTGGGATATAGCTTTGCGAGCTATCAGATTTTGCACCATCATGCTGTCCTTGGAAAAATACTGGGATGTATGGTATGCTGATTTGACATCTTTAATTATGCGATTAGTTATCAGTGGCTGAGATAAAAGCTTGGTAAAAAAAAGTATCTTATCTGCCTTAACCCCTTAAGTCGCACCAGCCCCAGTGGGATTTTTTTACCCTCATTTATTTTTTCATGGTGCAATTTTCAGTCACTATGGTAACAGGATATACTGTTTAAAAGCGTTAAAACTCACGGTCCAGTCTGCATAAACTATTTTACCATTCCATTGCTTGTGTGACAACCATTCCTTATTTTGTAACATGTGGGGTGGAAAAACAAGCCAGAGGGAGACCACACCTCTACATTTTGGGAATCCACAGGCTATACAAATCAGGATAATGTCAGTGTCCTTTTCACAGCGAGGATCCAATGTACCAAATCCATAATAGTTTATAATTCCAAAAACGTGGAACTTGGAGAAACATTGATAGAATGCCCATTGTTTACTTAGAAGTTCTCCAGAGCAATTATCATTTTTGTCCATTTCACCATTGCATACGTGTAAAAAAGTACTTGCATAGAAATGCTATTACCTATATTTTGTATTGGCTCTCTGGAAAATGATTAGTGTAACTACAAGGTTCACTGACCAGTACTGGTAATGCAGGCACATGGTATAGGCAATGCCCCTCTCAATCATCTACACTATAACTTTTGCTAATACTACAGAAAGTTCAACCCTCCTCACCCCCCTCACCAAGCATAGATGCACTCTCCAAAATTGCTTGATTGACAGAGTAGCATCACAGTTGATTTTCGAATCTCAAGATAATGACTAGTAGCCGAGAGCATGCATATACTTTTCTTCACATATTAAACAGAAGAGTTCTTCTAAATTACATTATTTGCTTTGTCTAAATCTTAGGAGCATATCGTGTCAAGCAGGGTATTATATTGTGCTCTGGAGCTTCATAATCATATGAAAGTAAAAATACATTTTCTACAATGATCTGTGATTTTCTTTTTTCCTTTGCTGGCGACATTTTATCTAACTCCCATATTATGCTATTTTGATTGCATTCATCTTTCTAGAATGATATTCTTGAAATATGTTTGGAATGTTGATTCAGTTCATGCATGTTCTGTAGAGAAACTGTTCTTGCTACTGTTGTAAACAATGGCTGCTTTATGGTAAGAGATTCTGTTTTAATTCAATTCTGCGAACATTATTGCATGCATTCTAAAAATGATAGACAAATGGTCTGTATTGTATTGCAAATAATACTATCAGTATTTTTATATAGCCCATTAGAGTTGAGCTGTGTCAATATTTTGACACTGTCATACAAAAGACTGTGAGAACATTTCATATAAAATGGCCAACCATGTTATACCGCAGGGCAGCACGCAATTAGTGTCTTTCATAGTGTTTGGACAAAATGATTAGCCTGCATCAAATACACTTCTCTGTATTACCTGCCTGTTGTCACTTTTCATGTTTGTCATGTCATGTTTAGTCATTATCTTAGTTACGTTATTGTCATGTCACGTATTTTGTTAGTCTAGTCTCGCCACGTTTTTATGTTTTATTTCTTATTACGTTTCATTGCCATGTCATGTTATGTTTCATTTTTAGTTCTTGTTACCATTTATTTCTTAGTCTTGCCATGTCATGTTATATAGTTTATTGTCATAATTTCACAAACTTGTTACATTACATTACATTATTACATTATTGGCATTTGGCAGACACTCTTATCCAGAGCGACGTACAACAAAGTGCATACCCATAACCAGGGGTAAGTGTGCTGAAAGTACAATTTAAATTGCTACCCGTACAACAAAGATAAGGACCAGGGCCTATTTTATTTTATTTTTTATTAACAAACAAACAACAAAGCAAAAGTGACCAAACTTAACTATCCAAATACTGCTTACCTAGCCAACTAAAAATACTGAAACACTACGTAAATCACAAAGACAACAATTAAGGTTCACAGGAAGGTAGGGAGGGATGGGGAGAGGTGCTGCTTGAAGAGGTGTGTCTTCAGCTTGCGCTTAAAGGTGGGGAGAGATTCTACAGTTCTGACCTCAACGGGGAGTTCGTTCCACCACCGTGGAGCCAGAACAGACCGTAGTCGTGAGCGTGAGGTGGAGGTTCGGAGAGGGGGAGGTGCCAAGCGGCCTGTGGAGGCTGAACGAAGAGGTCTGGCAGGAGTGTAGGGTCTGATGATTTTTTGTAGGTAAGCTGGGGAAGACCCCTTAACTGCTTGGAAGGCTAGCACCAATGTTCTGAATTTGATGCGAGCCATGACAGGCAGCCAGTGGAGGGAAGTAAGCAGGGGGGTGACGTGTGAGTATTTGGGAATGTTGAAGACCAGATGAGCTGCTGCATTCTGGATAAGTTGGAGGGGTCTGATGGTGGATGCTGGGAGGCCAGCCAAGAGGGAATTGCAGTAGACCATCGCTTGGACCAGGAGCTGGGTCGAGTAGGGGGTGAGAAAGGGGCGGATTCTCCGTATGTTGTATAGGAAGAACCTGCATGACCGGGTCACCGCCGCAATGTTCTCGGAAAGGGACAGTCTGCTGTCCATCACCACGCCGAGGTTCCTTGCACTGGGTGATGGCGTGAGTGTGGTATCCCCGAGGGGATGTCATGTTATGTCATGTCATGATTTATGTTTGTTTCATGTTATGTGGTTCTGTTCATTGTTTAGCATACACTTTTTTGTGTCTTTCTGCAAATCTTGCATTCCTGCTTTCTCTCTCTCCCTTTCTGTCACTCACCCTAATTGTTTCAATATCCCTTGTCTTCTTACTAATCTACTAACTTTAGATCAGGATTGGGTAATACTAACATTCTAACCATGTGTTCATGTTACCTTACGTTTCTTGTGCATGTCATTTACTAATTTACTAATTTACTAACGCCAGGGCAGGATAGGTTTATTTCTAACGATTACTAATTACCTTGTTAACTTGTCAATCCTCCACACCTGATTTCCATTCTCATGCTGCTCTCAAACTAATTGTCTACACCTGTCTACACCTGCGTATAAAGCTCAGTTTCATGTCATGTCTTTTTTTTCATGTCATTTTTGCCCCCTGTTCGTCAGTGCACTTTTGAGTGTTTTTGTCAAGCCATTGTCTACCCGTTACAATCCAAGCCTGTTTATTGACCAAAGATTATTGACTTCTGTTTTGTTGACCATTGCCTGCCTGTACCACGACTTTGCCTGCTGTCTTTGTGCTTTTGCCCCGCGGAGCGGACTTCGGTCTTGACTCTTGCGCCGTCATCGACCCTGAGCCTGCCTACCATCCGCCTGTTCTTCTGCCCCACTGACAGCTTTCCTGGCTACTGGACTTTTTTGCATGGTGTACCGATTACGAGACTGCCTTCTCCCTTGGTACTGTACTTTGGTTTTGGCTGGATTTTACGTGTTTGAACATTGCCTGTTTTTTGACTACGTTCACTGTACATTCCCTGAATAAAGCCCTGACGGGACTTTATTACACCTCTGTTTCTGAGTCGTGCATTTTGGGTCCAACCCCCCACGCACCCATCTCACCTGTTATGTTAATAAACGGCAAGTTAATTTTATAATATTAATTTGATACAAAATATAGCTAATTTGGCCAAGGCCAATTTAAGAGGCCTGGAGGGTACACCATGACAGGTTGAAAGGTATAAAAGGTAACACAAAATTAACTTTGGCTTGAAAACAAAATAATATGATACATTGATATAGGCTACTAATTTATTTGGTTTATTTCTGCCTGACAATTTTATGGGGCGGCTCATGGGTGACATTTTTTTTCGCATTACATCCCCCTTAATCTAGGTAAAGTCTACGTATTCCATTCCCAATTGGAATTTCATCTTCACTCATTTTCATGACCAAAATCTACCCATTTAGCTAGCTTACTTTAAGAATTTAGTGAATGTGTTACTACTCATATTAAACTGCTCAAATGGCACATGTTTTCCCTGAGAAACTCTATCATGGCTAGCCAAGTACAACCATTGAAAGCGAATGAATGGATTTGAATGCTTACTATTTACAATGTGGGATGCCATCTTTGTGGAATGAGGGACAAATTGTGCCGCTGTCACAAACTTGCCAAAAATGTTTATTATGCTTCTGTGAATGATACAGATGGATGATAAACTTTAAACGGAGTATGTTACTTTTTGGCAGCGCTGAGAAAAGAGATTCTGATAAGCAACGAACAAGGGTTCCATACCATGCCAGACCTAGAACCTGTTGATACTACCGGATATTGTTGGGTGAATGAGAAGCATCAATTGTACAGCGCTTTGGATAAAGGCGCTATATAAATGCCAGCTGTTTACCGTATATTGGCCCAACCTTTACCAGGGTTGATTGATTTCTCACGCACATCAACACATGGATGACTATGAAGATCTGAGGAGTTACAGCCCCCACTGTGAAACATGAAAGTCACATGAAAGAAAGATTTGCAATATTTATACTGATTTAATTTTTCCCACTGTAAAACTGGTGTTGCCCTGTGAAACAACACTGGCATTGTCACGGCTCGATTTTTTGCAGTTTGGAATCCCTGATCTACAGAAACAGTCAGTTATAATGAGCACGGGTCATTAAAAAATACAATAATTCCAGCAATGACCTACAATAGTTGACAAGAACACCTGGAGGCGCAAGGAGGCGCAGTTGTCGATCTCGTTTTGAAAGTTCAGTCTGTTTGATAGACTAGTGATCATTTTTAGCAAATTATTTCATTACTTAACAGAGCTAAGAACAACAAAAAACAATATCTGGACGACACATTAGAGGTAGGCTACATTATGGGCTTATTATTTTCTCATAAATAATTAAATAAATATAAAATGTACCCAAATAAAAAGATATACCAATATTTTCTCTTAACTTGAAAAATAATTGGTTAGCAAATAAGAATACTTGTTTGACAACAAGGCCTGTGTTGGTTGTTACATTCTCAGTCTCAAGCAAGATTTTTGTCTCTTCTCTGCATTTTGTGAGCCCAGGGTACTCAGAGCCCAAGACTGCAAATTGCAGGTCAGCCAGTGGGTTCAGCTCAGCCAACCACAGATTATGCATGCATATTTCTTTGCAGGCAGTTTTTCTTGATATGTATTATCATATCTATCCTTAGGGGTGTTACTGAGCTAGTTCGCTAATCTGCCGCTGTTAGTTCTCTAGTTCTGAAAGCTTCTGCCTTCCAGGAGTCACAGACCTTGGGCTTTTCAGTGACTGATTATGGTAGACTAGTGCCGTCTACAGTATATGGAGTGAAACTGTTCAACCAGTTGCTGCGGAAATCCACAGAATTTTGCGGGAGAATGACAATACAGCTCCAACTGTATTCATTATTAGTCATTATTCATTTGAGAGAGGGCAGGCAAGCCTGTGCTGTCCTCTAAATGATGTAATGTCAGATAGCTCTTCTCATCTCATCATGCCCCAGAAATTGCATTACATTGCACAGACGTGAGTAGATGGATGTTGCCACTCAGCCGGTGGATTGCTTCCGTCTTGACCAACTGAAATCTTCCGTTCCTTAGCTTTGCTGAGTTGATGGCCACAGTCAGCATTGTAACCAGACCACAGGGCTAGAACAGTACCTTAATGGATGAGCCACCCAGGAACCCCTCAAGGGTAAGTGATTTATATATCCCAAATATGCTGTCCAGCCGTCCCAGACACATTAAGTTCTTGTTTTCACATCTTCACATTTGAAGACCTTTTAGTGAGGCAGCTGTTTTCCATTCCAGCAGAGCTCTCAAATAATTGCATTTGATTGAGTCACTAATTGAATGCTGATCGTTTAGATAATGACTGCCACAAATATTTAACGAATGAAATGTGTCGTTGGGGGAAATCTTGTGTTAATGAAAATATAATAAGTATATTTAATGCACAGGTTTTTATTAATATACCCCTTGGACAAATTCTGGATAGCATTTAAAATCAATTATTTATACAACCCATTGTTGAAGCTCCAATAAAGTGAATGACCAATAAAGTATTCCTGTCTATGTCATTCAATTGCTAAATGTACCCAAATAAATTAAATTAATTGAAATTGTTGTCTATTACCGAACCTGTGTAAAAACAATACATTATGAACTGCTGATACGTGTTCAATTATGTATCAGCATATAACCAATAGCTTAATAAAACCCACAGTTACTAAAAGCTCTCACAGTGTGCCTTTTAGACCTAGGGTTTGGAAATTCCTGCTATAGGCCAGGGGCTCCACTTCTTTTCATCAAAGGGGCATTGACAAAACTATTCAGTGATTAAGCTTGCTGTTCATTCACTGTGTTGGGTGATTTGATTTGATTGTGGGATGAATACCTTAAAACAAAAAACGTACATGATGAAAGCACTTTATGTATATTTGACTCCAGAGGATAGCACAAAAACATATTATTTAAAACACTTATTTCCATTGTGGTCCTCATTGGAAACAAACATTAAATCAACAAAGACCACATTGAATGTGCAAGCACAACAAAGACACATTAGTGCGCAAACATCACAAACCACAATACTGCAGGACACTATAGTACAAACAGCAAACAAAACACAATTTCACTTAAAATGTCGCATTTGTGATTCATTTCATATTGAATCATACTGAATCACATTATTTCTATTAATATTGATGTTGAGGAAATGAGTTGCCTTTCCAAATTCCCAAAACAGAAATGGAATGGGATATCCTTTCAGCATGAATCAAAATAGCTGCCTCTTCAGAAGTTGTATGAAATGGACGGGAAAGAACTACTGTAATGTAAGGAATACCACACAAGCAGTATTCACCTTTTAGCATTTAGATTATCATTGACGGTCTAATGAAACCAGTCTTTGAAACAAATATGAAATGGCTTGTGACCTGGAATATTAGTCGCTGGCCTTCTGTCCATGATTGCTAGTTCTTGGAGGCACAACAAAAAAAGAGCCCTGATTAAAAAGAGCCCTGGTGAAAGTCAGGGTTGAAAATTAGTGTGCGGTATCCATCAGGGCAGTGATGCGCTATCGGACTGTAATGGAAATCTAAGGGCCTACATGCTGAAGCAGGAGTCACTCTTATTGCACCCATGGCAAAGCAGGAACTCCAATTACTTGGCCTCTGCTGGGAAAAAGTACAGGAACATAAAAGTCAGGCAGAGTGTTTGGCTTGATGTGTACACGGCGTTTATAAATCAGTCCTCCGAGGGCTATAGCCTGTGCGGTGTTCCCCCTTCAGTAACCTTAAGGGGGCACTGTGCCCACCGACCGGGGCCAGACAGCCGCCAACCCCCCCCCCCCTCGAAAGAGATAAAAGCCATCCATCATTCTGACAAACAAGAAAATGAGTTCTTATCACGAGATCGTATCCAATAGTCCTAATGCAAACAAAATGCTGGCTGGCTGCATACTGATACCTGTCGAAAGGTAGTGTGGGTGTCTGCGGCAGAACTGGAGAGTTGCTGCCCCCAGAATTTTCTAGAAGATGTTTTTTGGGCGGGATATCTTTCTGCGACAAGAGTTGCATTTTAATTGTGAACGGAAGTCCTCCCTTGCTGCCTACAGCAGGTCATTATAGTAGTCAATGCAGGTAGCCATCTGAGCCACTGCTACTGAATATGCTCACTGAAATGTTATGGTAAAAATCTATGAAAGCCATGAGTGATAGCTTACTGTGCATATTAATTATGTCATTGCAGATCACCTTTCATTTCTTTCTGTAACTATGTGATCCAATTCAATTATAATTTGTTATTATGGTACCATTAATATTTAAAACATGAATTTTAATGCATTACCATTATAGTACTGCGCATTATTTTAAGAAACCATTTATGAATATAGATTATTTCAGAATGTGTTTTGAACAATAAATGTGCATATAACTTTGGCTTAAAGTTTATTATCACCTTAGATGATATATTATGACATTTTGATCGAATGTCTCATGCAATCGTTAACAGAACATGAATAACGTGACAGACTTTTAGCCCTGGTAGTCAATCTGATGGCTTAAAATTAATGTAAGCAGAATACTGACTGTTTTTAAATGAATATATCTGCTGTAATTGTCTTCAAGAAGAATCTTTGCCAACTTTAATCAGTTACAAATGTTTACCTGCTGTTATCACCTAAAAGCACTTATCAGTTTGCAATGAGGGTCCATTAAATTTTAAATACCCCCAATCCCAAAACATTTTTTCTTTTCATCTGAATTTGAAAAACTAATTAATATAATTATTTATTTATAATTTTATAGTAAATTATAAAGCAAAACCAAAGGCATGGCTTAGGTTTTTATAAAAATAAATGTGTTGGTGCTACTCTAGTCTTAACCATGGTGCATTTAAACCATAATTCATGTTAACCTTTGATAAAAAATGCAATGTTCTGCCCCTACCAAAATAAATGTCATAGTTTTTAAAATTTCAGAAATATACACTGCCCCTTCCAATGAACTCTAATTTGAAGATTTCATTAGATTTATCAATGAAAAAAGTCTATTGTGCTGTGAAGCATAGTGTGCTGGCAGCTAATATGATATACAGTACAGGCCTATATCAGTCTTCAAAGGGTCAGTATCAGTCTTTTTTATTCAGCTGGGACAGCACAGCATGTGCTGAAGCTCCTGGATTGATGGCAATAATTGAGCTTCAGTACAATGCTGGCTCCTCGGCTAAGCTGGTCTGGTTGCTATGGGGCTGGGTGCATAACAACTACTATCTACTCTCGCTATGGCACCGCACCGGTTTGGTTGGGCCGCTCGTCGCCGATGCGGTGACCTTACAACCTCAGGCACCCTGCGGCAGTCATTAGAATGAAGCTCTAATTCTGAATTTTGCTTTTGGGCAAAAAAGCTTCATTAAAAATGCGTTTTAATTAGAAGGGTTAGTCTTAGCCTGCCCGGTTTAGTTTGGAAGCGACGCTGTTCAAAATGACAAATCGGTCCTCTGGAAGATGAGAGTGCTTTGAATACCAAGTCTATTTCTGTGATTCAGTTTTCGCCTGCTTTTTTTTCTCCCCCCAATTTGTAAGTCCAGACCCATGCCTCTTGCCTGGAGAGCCACACCTTCCCCGTGTAGGCACACGGCGTTCCTCACTGCATTTCAGAAACATCCCTGGAGTCTGATATGCAGATGTGACATTTGCTTCGCAAAATTACACACCGCATCTCCAAAACTGATTTCATGATGAGAAAGTACCGGAGATGGAGGAATCCAGACCCTCTGGTTCTTTGTGTTCATATTCATATTCAGGCGGTAAGAGCAGTCATCTGGCAGTTGGATGGTTGCCGGTTTGATCCCACCCTGGGTGTGTCGAAGTGTCCCTGAGCAAAACATCTAACCCCCAAATGCTCCTGACGAGCCTTGCATGGTCGTTGGTGTGTGAATGGGTGAATGAGAGGCATCAATTGTACAGCGCTTTGGATAAAGGCGCTTTATAAATGCCAACTATTTACCATTCACCATATTGTTAGTATCCCCACACAATGAAGCCTTTCAGCCATTTACTATTCATTAGGTGACTCCCAAAGTTTGACCCCTTGGACCGTGTACAGTGTTCATACTTTCAATTCACTACATAGGGCCCCTTAAACTCTAAGCACTTTTTGCATAGTCCTCCTATTGGACCATGTTTCAGCCACATGCTCGTACTGCTCATCATTTCCCCTGCATTGTCAACTCTAAAATGGACTCCAAGGACATATCTGCTGCTGAAAGCATTGCTTGTTGCTAGGTGTTGCTGGCATTGACAAAGCCAGTGGCTTCACTTCTTCGCCTTTCTCATTTGTCTAGTGATAACGTTTCGTGCATCGTCGGTAAACAGCATACTACAGATTCAAAGCAAAGTGTGTGGGAGTGCACTGAGAAAAGTGCTCCTTTGTGTGTAGCTAACAACCAAACAATACCAAACACAGTTCCATTCCATGAACTGCTTCAAAGCAGAATACCGGAGAGTCCTTGACCCATTTGCCTCTCAGCAGAAGCTGCCTTGAGACGTAGATCTGCGGTTTCTTCTGAACGCTTCCACATTCGCCGTCACTATGCATTACCGTAGGTCCTTGAATCGGCTCATTAAACCCAGTACAAAAAACAACATGAAATTATTTTAATTTTGTATTTTCATCTATTCATTTGTCAAATGCTTTTGTTCAACTTTGTTTGGAACTGAGAAGAAATTTTGAGCCCAGCTGTTGGGATATAATACATTTTGAGCAGAGATTGGTTTGTGTTTTCTTTTGTGAATACTGAACATAGTCTGTTGTTGTTTCACGCTCGGAGTGTCTTTACATGAGACGCACATGAATTTGTATTTGTATGTGTATAAACCGTAATAGTTTGAGATCCTGGCCAGACACTCAAAGATTGTGGGTTTTATTCCCAGCTCTGGGCACTGCCTTGCATCGCTTGAGAAGGCAGGCTTAGCCTGAATTGCTTCTCTTGAAGAAATCCAGCAGTATAAAGGGATTGTAAAAAATAAAATAAAATCTGTATAAGTTGCTCTGGATGAAAGCTTATGCTAAATGCCAAAATGCAATGCAATGTGATTGCAATCAAACATGCAATCAATGTATGACAAACTAAATTAGTCGTATTTTGCATTTTGTGTGTAAATCTCATTGCACATACATATTTCATAATACACTTGATTGCTGTTTGATGTCTTTCATATTCAATAAGTGTGGTTCTTAAGATGAACTGAAAACACCCAAGGGAGAGGAGCCTTTCCCACACATTTCCTGACATGACCTCGTTTCAGCTGTAATAATAGGTTTCCATCCAAAATGGTGCAGACACAACTTCGCTGATATAAAGACGGCATTATGAGTAGACCTGAACATTTTCTTTGCTAAGATTTTGTCCAGATGATAGGATTAAGATATTTCTTTAAGTGTTTCATTACAAAATTGGGGATGAGAGAGAGATGTTTTTTATAACAAACATGCACTACATGCATAACGTGTTTTTACAGGAATATTTAAAATCTCTTGGGAAAGGGTTATTCCCAAAAGCAACAGTAACAAAGCAGTCTCTACTACAAGTACATATTCTGTTCATAAGAAAATGCCTCACTAATAATACTGCAAGTGGGTGTTAAGTTTACCAAAACATTAACAAAAAATCAGAGTTTTCTCACTTCTTAAAGAAGAGACAGACACTATTGGAAATAGTTGGGCACCAGTAACATACTGAAATCAAAAAGAAAATCACTTTGGCCAGGTTGTTTCCTTCATCATTTTAATGATGCAAAAATAAGTGATAAGTGAGAGCTTTTCCTATACGGCTGAACATATTAGTACATCCTCACTGACAAAGTAGCGGAGGTCGGATTTGACATTTAACTTTTTCAGTTACTTGGGGAGGAAGGAGAGCAGATGAGAGCAAGATATGAAGAATGGCTTGGTTAGAGAGAACATGGCTTGCTCCCATCACCACAGCAGACTTATGGGAATAAATGAAGAAGATATGAATGTTGATATTGAATGGCCCCAGATGCATAACATGGAGTGGGGTTAGCAGCCTGCTCTTTTGTAAAATGGATTCTCTTATACCTGGAATAATAGCAAACTATGTTTTTTTTTTAAATACCATATTATAGTCAGGATTTAATGTAATTGTGAACAGACGCTGCTGTTTTTGACCCAGAAAACTGTGATGAGGAGTTATGACAGATCTGATAACTATCTGATATGAAGTTGGCAAAAGCAAGTTCTTATCTTGCTTCTGAAATACTAGTATTTTGGCTGTGATGTGGTTTCACATTAAGTAAGTACTTTAGCATATATTTATAGTTTGCTTCATCAGATCCCAATTACATGGTTAAGCTGGGAAACCTTTGTTGAAATAAAACTGTGGACTCCAGAATTATTGGCACACTTAATACATATGCACAAAGCTGTAAACTAAAAAAAAACATAAGCTTTATTTTCCAACATATGTAAAGTGGTGTGCTTTATTAACGATTCAATGGAATCAACCAAGTCCTAGATTTTTAAAATAAAAATGTATTTCTGCAAAAAACAAGTTTTACCCCTGGTTTAATACTTTGTGCAAGCACCCCTGGAAAAGATGACAGCCAGTCTTTCCCTATAATTTGTGATAAGGTTAGAGAACACATTTGGAGGGATTTTTTTACCATTTCTCCAGGCAGAGCTTTTGAGAAACATTGATATCCTTGGGTTACCCCCGTCTTCAGTTCAGACCACAGGTTTGTGATGGGAGTCTGGAGACTGAGATGGCCATTGCAGAACATGGTTATTGTTTTTACTTAACCTTTTCTGTGTGAATTTTGATGTATGTTTGGAGTCATTGTCCTGCTGGACAATCTCCCCGCAACTAAATCTCAGTTTTCTGGCAGAGGCAATCAGATTTTTTGCCAATGTTTCCTTGTACTTTGTAGAATTCATTGTGCCATTAAATAGTGCCCCTGGACTACTGGCAACAAAACATCTCCAAAATATCAAAATCAAATCAGCCCAGCCCTGGCTATAATATATAATAATCATGTAACAAACACCATATTATACTGTAGACATTGCCAAAAGAAAATGTCCCAAACCTAGTGACCCACCTCCACTCTCCACTCCCATATCAGTAGTATCAGAACCTCATTGACATTTTTTCAAGATAAGCATAATTTATGCCACCCATGTCTTCATTATGTTATGATGACGGGCAGACAAGGACCCAGGTGCAGACCAGAGGTATGAGGCAAAACAGGATTTATTTTCCACAAGAATCGACAAGAAAAATCGCCAAAAGGGCAGATACAAAAATGTAATCAAAAATCCAGACTCAGAAAATGTACTATAAACAGAAAACCAAAGAGTCACAAATGAGCACAAGGAAACAGAGAAAACAGGCAGAGCCAAACTTACAAAATTACAAAAATAAAGGATAATAAACCATGAAATAATTTCACCAAAACACAGATCATGACAGTACCCCCCACCCACAGATCATGACGGGACTGGGCCCGGGGTCGAAGTCGGAGTCTCAGGCGGGACCGGCCCCGGGGTCGCGGTCTCAGGATTCTTGACCTGGTGGGGCCTGGGGCCCCAGTCAGCGCCTGTGGCAGGGCCCGAGCCTGGGACTGGGCCGGACATGGTGCAGGGGCCAGACCAAGGTCCTGTGGCAGAGGCGGCTCGGGGGACCGAGACTGGACTTCTCCGGTCAGAAGCGACTCGGGGGCCTGAGACGGGGCCTCTCCGGGCAGAAGCGGCTTGGGGGCCTGCTTGGCGACAGGCTCAGGGGCCGGGGCAGGTTCAGCGACAGGCTCAGGGGCCGGGGCAGGTTCAGCGACAGGCTCAGGGGCCGGGGAGGTTCAGCGACAGGCTCAGGGGCCGGGGCAGGTTCAGCGACAGGCTCAGGGGCCGGGGCAGGTTCAGCGACAGGCTCAGGGGCCGGGGCAGGTTCAGCGACAGGCTCAGGGGCCGGGGCAGGTTCAGCGACAGGCTCAGGGGCCAGGGCAGGCTCAGGCGCAGGTTCGGCGACAGGTTTAGGGGCGATTGCAGATTCAGCGAGTGGCTCAGATGCAGGGGCAGGTTCTGTTACAGGTTCATGGGTAGGTTCAACGGCCTCGGGACCCGGGGCAGCCCTTCGGCAGACGGGGCTCGGGACCCGGGGGCGGGCAGCCCTTCGCCAGACGGGGCTCGGGACCCGGGGGCGGGCAGCCCTTCGCCAGACGGGTCTCGGGACCCGGGGGCCGGCAGCCCTCCGGCAGACGGGGTTCGAGAAACAGGGACGGGCACTGGGATCGAAGGTGATGCTGGAACAGGGGTGGTTCAGGATACCGGATCAGAGGTGGAGTGGAAGAGTGGATAAGGGGTGGGAAAGGTAGTTGGGCATGGCGTGGTCCACGGATCTTGGCCCGGAGGGCATAGAAGCCTGTATTCCCACCAGTAGCGGCGGCCCGAGCTGCCGCCTCATGCCCGTACTTGGGATGGTCAAAGACCCTTCTCATTGCAGATGAGAACTCCTGGAAGTCCTCACAGGAAGCTGATCCAGCCTCCCAGAGAGCGGTTCCCCACTCTCTGGCACGGCCAGACAGCCGGGTGACTACATAGGCCACTTTAGCACGGTCAGAGGGGAAGGTGGCAGGTTGGGATTGGAAAATGAGGGAGCATTGAGAGAGGAAGGAATGGCAGGTGTCAGGCTCACCAGAGTACCTCTCAGGATGGGGCAGTCGGGGTTCATGGGTTGGTGGAGCGGGGGTGGCTGCAGCAGCAGATCGGATAAACCAAAGTGGCTGGACCTGGGCGCTCAGGTCCCTGACGCATGAGGCGATGGCCTCTAACTTGGTCTGGTGCCTTCCCAAGACGATTCCCTGCTGCACAAGGGCAACTCGCACCTGATTCGGGTCTGCTGGGTCCATCATGGCCAGATCGTACTGTTAGGATGACGGGCAGACCCAGGTGCAGACCAGAGGTATGAGGCAAAACAGGATTTATCCTGAATCGACAAGAAATAAAGGCCAGACTCCAGAATCAAAAAAGAAAAGCACAAAAATCCAAACTCAAAAAGGTCACTGGAAACCGAGGGACAAATCTTCTCAAAAACAAAAACTCGGAAAAATCGCCAAAAGGGCAGATACAAAAATGTAATCAAAAATCCAGACTCAAGAAAATTTACTATAAACAGAAAACCAAAGACTCACAAATGAGGACAAGGAAACAGAGAAAACAGGCAGAGCCAAACAGGCAGAATCTCTCACCAACATAGAAGCAATCCAGACTCCAAATTTACTTAAACAGAAAACCAAAGAATCATAAATGAGCACAAGGAAACAGAGAGAAAACAGGCAGAGCAAAAACGGGCAGAATCTCTCTCCAAACATTGAGGCACGATCTGGCAGCGACTAAACAGAAGGGAAGAACTTAAATAACAGAGGGAAGCTGCTAATGGGCAGGAGACAATGAGGAACAGGGAGGAATCAATCAAAACAATGAAAATGCAAATGAACCAAAGGGGGCGTGGCTAACAGCGGCAGGTGAGGGCGGGGTTCAGGACAAAGAAAACACAAGCACATGGTAAGGCAGACACAAACACAGGAATACTATGACCGTCAAGACAAACATAAATATGAAAAATAATAAATTACAAACAAAGGATAATAAACCATGAAATAATTTCACCAAAACACAGATCATGACACATTATAGTGGATTTTCCCCATGAATCACAACTTTTTCACAAAAAAACGAATGGTTCTTTAATTGTTCAATGTGATCTAGCAGCGGTAATAAGGAAGCATTAACCATATATTTTATCTATATTGTTTGGGATTGAGATAAAGACAATTTTGACATATTATTTTTTCTGTATTACTTTAAATCCCAATAATGTCCTGGGTCAATTTCTCCTTGCAAACATGCCAAATGAACAGAACACAAAGGCTAATTAATGTATTTGTACATTGAATGCATTAATTCATGTTTACAACTATATTAGTTAATGCCAATTCATGTGACATTATTGTAATGTGTTACCAAGGAGGGTAGAAACGGATTCATAACTTTCTTTCTAAACAGTCTATTATTTTGACTGTTATTTGACTGTGTGGGCCGGGATATGCTGTCCTCACACAGCCTATCCCAACCTTATTATTTCAGAAGGGTTCCCGGGGAGGGCCGGGGTTCGATTCCCGGGCCTGCCAAAGCCGGCTCATGTGGAGCGGTATAATTGGCTCACCGCTCCGAGGGAGGGACTCGACAGGGGTTAACAGTGCCAGGTTGCCTCAGAATCACGGTCATGGGCTCGGAGATGATTCAGCTTGAAGCAGGTGTCTCATTCTCTGGATATTACAAAAGAAAATGATAATAATAATAATGAAGTAAAATTTGAGGAGCAAAATCTGAATCCATTCTTATTTGATGTACAGTAAATCATTTGAAAGCACAATTATATCATTTCCTCATGCTATATCTCTTTTTCACTTTTTTGGAGTGGTTTTTTCACAGTAAGACATGAAACTGAACTTGCCATGCAGGTGTCAGGGCTTTTTTCTCCCGTGAAGAATCTGTTATTACCTTTAGGGTCAACTGACCCTAATTCTCTATATAAGGTGTTAAACCCGTTCAAGCTTAAATGTGAATTCAATAGCACTGTGCTATTTTTTCAGTGGGAAATAGTTCAAAGACTGTTTCTCTATAATATGAATATTTCTATTTGTGTTTCCCTTTTTATTATTTGTATAATTCGTTTTTGCTTTATGTGCCTTGCTTCTCCCTTGCCATTGTCATTAGTTTGGTTGGTGTTCTGTGAATGCAACATGATGAGATTGGCGGGATTTCTTGAATGAAAATATGCTCATATTTGTATTCAAGAAGAGTATAGGAACTGTTAACATATAAATTATTAGCATTTTCTTTTTTGCACCCCCAAAATAGTCCCATCACATATTGCATTCACAGAACATCAGTCAAACTAATGGCAAATTTATGAAATATGAGAAGTAAGAAACATAAAGAAAAAACGAATAATAAAAAGGGAAACATAAGTAGAAGAGTATTGTGATGACTGTTAAAATAAAATTTTAGCTATAAAATATTCCATCTCTGGTGTAAGAAACAACCTTTGTACAGTGCCTGACATTCTCCTCCAAAATACTGTGGAGGCGAAAGTATGCTTTGTCTGTTTATCATTAAGCCATCACCTGGAACCCCAAAAATGGCAATCTCTGCACTGGATTCAACATCTATTTCAAATGCTTCAGAAAGGGTCTATATCATAGACCAGCAGTCAGTCAGGGCAAGACCAAAACATGGCAGTCAAGTCAGCTCTGCCACTGTGACACTTACCGTGCTTCATCTAAAGGTTAGATTAGGGTAGGGTAGATCCTGTACAATTTTACTTTGCTGAAAAGGTGGAGGACCTTAACCCATATTAAAGCAAGATGCGCACTGATGTTGCTCCCGTTCAACGTATCTAAAGCGCTGCCCTAAGTCTGCTATTTCCACTCCCAACTCTTCTCCATATTATCGGATCAAATCCAACCCGTTTCAGTGCTGACTGTGGCTGGCAGCCCAGGGGAGTAGTGCATAATTGGGACTTCCTGCTGCTCAGGGATATATAATAATGTGTTATGTATCTGACTCTTTTATCCAAAGGGACGTACGGTTGATTAGGCTAACCCCGCATTGCTCGGAGGGATGCGTTCGGTAAGGCAAGGTGAATCAAGCCCTTACAAAGCACATGAATGGGTTTCCTCCACCCTCGTTCTCTGAATATCAGGCTGGCGAATACAGTGTGAAAATAAGCGGTTTGCGAAGGGTGCATGACTTCACTCTCCTGAGTTGGTGGCAGGGCTGCATACGAGCTTATATTATATATACTTGTGAATTGGACATTCCAGATTCGGGTGGGATTGGAGATGGCAAATTTATTGGAGAAAATAATTCAGTTATGAGACCCATAAGCTATTGTAGGTGTGAATTTGTAATATTGCATCCAACCCAGCTCTTGTAAGTTTTACGTATTCAGTGCAGCACTAAATATGGAAGAAGGCAGCGGGTTGCAGGCTGTCAGGAATTGTGTGTAGAAATAGTCTGAGCTACCAAAGAAAAGACCAGAGGAGCTTTAGCTTTCATTTATTGATGAATCTGAAAGTAACAATATAAATTAAAATGGAGTAGGTTACATTTTGCAGATATTGAATTGTTGCTGATTTTGAGGTTGATATGTTTGGCTAGGCCCAAGCTCTGCTTTTGCTTAAAAGTAGAATCTAGTTTAGCTGGAGGCGAGAAGTGGTTATTATATACAGCGTGGGGTCTTGGCTAGATAAACCTCCAAGCTCAAAATGCTGTTGGGACCAGGTTTTGACTGTGGAAACATCATAGGGGTTAGAGATATAACATGAGGGAGAGAGACGTGGCTTGGCAGCGAATAGAGCAGGGTGAGAAATTCAGAAATTTGATTTAGATTCTTTTGGACACCAATCTTTCTCTTGGGTCTGAACCCACTATATGGTTTGGTGCCCAATTTGAATAAGGAAAATCAGATCCTCTCTGCACTTTGTACCATTGGGATTCTCGTAGGAGTGTGGCTGTATATGTTTGGAAGATTAAGGGTCATAGAGGTATCATAGGTAAGAAGAACGTGGTACCACGTAGAACTGATATTGTCATCTTATTCTTACATTCCTGCCATGACCCCTGTTTGTCCTGTGTAAAACCGTGGGCGAGTCAGCATGTCAGTGAGCCTTTTTCAATGATAGGAATGGATTTACAATGGTCTTGTAACAATGTTTTAACACAAAAATCTTACCTATTGTACTTTTAAACAACAAAGACCTACATGGCAGGGTGCCAGAAAGAACAGCATCAACACAAAATTAAGCATCTGAAGTTTGCAAAAGAAATCTTTGAGAAGGCTGAAGCCTTTTAGAACAATGTGCTTTGGTCTGACGAAACCAGACTTTTTGGCCAGCACCTTGCCACCTGTGAAGAATGGAGGTGGATCCATTATGCTTTGGGGTGGCTGGGGGCACTGGGGGACATATTGTGCGAGTGGAAGGAAGAATGGATGCCATCAAGAAAGTCTAGAGGCTAATGTTTGAAAGTCAGTCCAGAGATTGAAGTTGATGAGAGCTTGGATATTCCAGCAAGACAATGATGCAAAGCAACCTCAAAATAAACCATGAAGTACCTCCAGGAAAGGTGGAAATGGCCACCACAGTCCCCAGACTTGAATATTATTGAAAATCTGTGGAGAGATCTCGAACATGCTGTACATGAAAGGAGGCCGAAGAATATTTCTGAGCTAGAGGTGTTCTGCCAGGAAGAATGGGGAATAATTCCTAAAGCGAGAATTGAAAGACTCTTCAACAGGAAGCATTTACAAGCTGTTATAGTTGTCTGGAGGGCCGGCTACTTACATTTTAAGAAGCCTAAAAATCTCGGTTCAGTTTAGTAAGCAAAGTCATTCATGTGAATGAATGATTGATCATTTATTTATTTTCGTTGTGTTATGATCTTCCATAATTTATTTTGTTTAGTAAAACTTGACAAATACTTGAAAAATATTGAGCTACAGGTTTAATGGGGAGTTGAAACTAGCCCATAATAAATATGAGTGTGCCACGCACCTCACCAGTGACTGCTCCAGTGCGCTGTGTGAAGTTGATTCTGGAAAATATGGCCCTTAATCATTGGTAGATTGTCCAGCAGGAAACCATCTCCAAACATACATCAAATGCAAATAACTATGAAACCTGTTTTTGGGGAAATACATTGTAAGAATATAATTGAATTCATTGAGTCAGTAATAAAGCACACTACTGTCGGAAAATGAAGTTTATTTCAGGAATAGTATTATTTTTTAGTTTACAGTTTACAGTACAATCTACATTTTTTTCAGCATATTTGCAGAAAGGGTGCCAAAACAAATTCTGAAGCCCACTGTATATGTTGTTAATTTTCTGGTTACTATAACTCAGGGGTTTATTGGCCATAGCAGCGCCCCATAAAACATGATACTAGCTTATCTCTTGAGTGGAAAAATGATTGGATAGAAACACTGGAAGACACAAAACTTGACATTCATTTTTAGCCAATTAATTCTCCCAGCTAGAGACATATGTTTTCCCAATGTATTTTTTTATGATGTAGCCCATTTTCTCCAGAATTTAGAATTCTCAGTCTGCAAACTTGCTGTGATCCCCACTCCCAGCGTGTGGGTGCTGCTTTTCACTCTGCGGCCTGTAAGCCACACAGATATGAATCGCAGGAAGACAATTCATACACAGCAAGCAGCCCTGGTGAGCTCAGTCGTTATGCAACCGCTGCCTCCGGTGAGGAATATAAACGATGTGGCCGCAATGAATTTGGGTCCAAAATAAATATTTTCCAAAACTGCAGATAGATATTCCCATTCAACCCTGACAAATTCCTTATCAGATTCCATGGAGATAACGACTGTGGGGTCATCCGGGGATGACGAGGAGTGCAAAACATCCAGATGAAGAGCATTATTGAAGGAATGAGGACCCCCTATTAAAAATGTTTTGTCTTTTGAAATGATATGTCATGGTGGCATTCAACCTGGAAGCAAGTACCTTAGCCAGTATTTTCACATTAGCATTCAGTAGTGATGTGGATCGATAATGGCTACACGCGTCCTTTAGTGGCAGTGTGATAGATACCTCTGCGAGACCTTTCCTGAGTGCTCAGACATTTCAAGCGGCGTGAAGTCTCAACAAAGCTTTCAGGATCAGAGCAGAACAAACAAAGTAATGAAAATCTGATGGGGACAACATTCGCTTGTGTCTGATTCCGTCTCTGTCACGATATTACAGTGGAATTCAAAGACCTTCAATGCTTTCAAATCTTTGCCACTATTCATTGTCATAACATCCTGAAATAATGCCTGAAATAATGCCCGGAATCCAGAGTATGAAAACATAATGCCTGGTGTAATAAGAATTTTTGTTAAAACCCCCACGTGATGTCACTACCTTGGAGCTGCAATCAGTGATCCCAGAGGCGTGTGTTGCGTTTAGGAAATGGGAAACGCATTCTCTGCCAGATTCACTCTTCAAATCTGACACCTCCCTGCTACAGTACTAAGTGCTTTGGTTTACTGAGGGCGAGGGCTGAAGTGGTTTACAGGTTACGAATGCAGCCCCAAGCCCTTGACAGAGCCAAAGCTCCTTTCATGCTCTGCTCCTGATCTTTTCTTCTGTTGGAGATTGTAGTTCCCACACAGAATCCATTATTTAATGGAAGCTCTTGTTCGATGTCTAGTTTTGTATTATGGCATATGTGTGGAGATGGTAAGCTTTCATGTCAGGTCATCTGTTTGTGGTGAATGCAACATTTCATTATTGTCTATTCTTTTTTGACTGATATCCATAAAATTTAAGGAAACTGCTTGGACAGTATCTAGTGACATTTTACCATACGGCTCCTGTAACTAACATGACTTAATGCATTATCTAACCTGAACAAAAAATTAACTAATCTATTAACATGTATCCATGTGACCTAGGCCATTAGGAAAGGTTGAATAGGAGCTAGAGCGTGAAGAGAATGGTACATGATTTGATAAAATGCAAGTAAATGATTCGCCCATTTTAACTAATGCCTTGTTAATAAATGAGGTAAAACTTTGTTCAGGTTAGTTCATGCTATGTTAGTTAATGGAACCTTTTTGTAAATTGTCCATTAATCCCTTGCATATGCACAAATGTAGGCAGTTGTGGTGCTCACTATGTCTTAATGGGTAGCAGTGTATTTACACTATGTGGAACCCAGTGTGGCATTTAGATTCAACAATTTAACAATGTAGAAAATATGTTTTATTATGAAAAGAAATCACAGACCTTAGGTGAGTCATTTTCATAAAACAACCACTACAGTGCTTTAATGTGGCATCGGGCAAGCCGGGTCAGCATCTTCAATCCCTGCAGGATGGAGGATTCATGTATGCCAAGAGGAATTTGGAGTTTGGGGAAAGATAAGAGAAGAAACATTGACTGGTATGATGTGTTGGTTGTGGCTGGTTATGTTTTTCCATCTTGGATTTTTACCTCTTTTCTTTCTTTTTTTTTTGTTACACTGAAGGTAGGACTTGGATATTACCTGGTGAGGTCTGATTTGTAATCTTTTTCTATGTCTCTCTCTCTCTTTCTCCCTCTCTCTCACTCTGAATTACATGAGAAGTTCACCTTCTTTAGCGAAACAGGGTTAAAGGTCTTGTTTCAGAGCTTCGAGCACTCCAACTCTCCTCATTACATGATTATCATCAGCATGGCTTGTATGTAACCTATTTACACATATTTCTCAAACCATTGAAAATGAAGTTGGCTCATCCTCCTTGAAAAACAGCAATATGTACCGTATCAAGAGAGAGAATCAAGAAATTATACGTGTATATAGAATAGATTCAGAAAGCACAAATTGCATGTGAGCACCTGCAAGATATTTCTCTCCATGTGACTCAGCTGCCAGCAGAAAGATGAGTGTCTCTTGCCCCTCCAGAGGCTCAACTGCTGATTTCCCCGGTGGCCAGAGGGAAATGTTTTATGGATCATTCCTAACAGCTGGAACCGTATGCTTGCTGTCTGCTGAACCCGTGACCTTGTGAGGAGACAAAGTCAAAACAAGGGCTGGCCTGTTTGGCCGTGCGCTTCCGTTGCCTTTTTGGAAAGGGGACATGGTGAGAGGTGTTGCTACCCTGCTGAGTGAGGACGGCGAAAATGTCAAAAACATTTTTATATTCATCTCTGTTCCTGTCGGTCTGAGGACAACAGGGTTTGCTTGCACCTTGCGGCAAGGAGGCTTTTGCTAGTCTCTTACCTGAGACGTAGTTTCAACATTACTTTTTTACTACGCTTGTAATGTGTTGGGTCTTGGGAATGCCCGATGTGTTATCAGGTTGTGATTTTGTGCTCTTGTGAGTGGGAGATTCCCAGGTTGTGTTAACACCCTATCCGTTGCCAGTAGAGGCATTCACTTGATTCCAACTGATGGACGTATGAGCGACTTTCTAGAACGTTCCTCATCGTGAGCGGGCCTACGGGGAGCCACTGCTCATTGTAGGCTGTGCTACTTCATGTTCTGTCCATTCAGACAAAGAGGCTGATCTGAGCTCGCTGTGCGAAGTCGATCGTTTTTTGTCTCTTATTGATCTGATTCTTTTAGCTGTATCAGTATTATCAGCAGTTCTTCCTTCAGGACGTTGGCCTGCCTGATAGATAATAGATCAGCGCTACTCAACTCCACGTCCTGCGGGCCGCAGTGTCTGCAGGCATTTGCTCCAACCGTGCGCTACACCAGCTGATTTCACTAATTAGCTTATTATCTTAACCTAGCAGGTAAAATTATTCGCGAAATCAGGCAGTGTAGCGCACGGTCGGAGCAAATACCAACAGAGACTGCGGCCCTCAGGATGAGGAGTTGAGTAGCGATGTAATGGATGATACAGGGGGGTGGCCTGTAGCGTAGTGGTTAAGGTAAATGACCGGGACCCGCAAGGTCGGTGGTTCTAATCCTGGTGTAGCCACAATAAGATCCCCACAGCTGTTGGGCCCTTGAGCAAGGCCCTTAACCCTGCATTGCTCCTGGGAGGATTGTCTCCTGCTTAGCCTAATCAACTGTACGTTGCTCTGAGTGTCTGCCAAATGCCAATAATGTAATGTAATGTAGTAAAAAAAAAAACCCTGCAGGCATAGAGGAGAGGAAAAAAAGGGCCTGAAGTCTGAAATGACCCCTGAGAACTTCGACTCCCATAATTCCTCCCTTACAGATGTGATGCATTAACCCTGAGTTGTCCGAATCGTCAGGGTGCCGAGCACACCGGACAAGGTAGAGATGACTGGGACAGGCATGGATGAATTCAGGTTTTTACAAACATTCAGGTTTTGGCTGAATGACATGAGAAGCTGTCATTAAAGTTTGTGCTGCTGCCTGATTTGTGTGAGAATTGTTTTACCATAAATATAGAGTGTTTGCAGACTATTATTACACATAGATTGAGGTCATCCGCATTGATGTGCTTTTCAAAACACAGAATCATGTTCATTCAGCTATGATTGCAGTAGTCTTATGCTATCGGATTTGCATTTTCTGCGGTATAAAAAGGGCATGCAATTTTTGTATTTTCAACTGTGCTAGGAGAGAGAGAGAGAGAGAGAGAGAGAGAGAGAGAGAGAGAGAGAAAGAGAGAGAGAGAGAGAGAGAGCAGGAGAAAGTGGAAGCTTTGCTAGTCACAGTGAAACACACCACAACACAGAGGGAAAGATATCTGCATTTGTAAAAAAAAAATTTTTTATTTGTTTTGCTGGCAGTGTTAATGTGTAATGCATTAATTAACAATATGCTGCACGTGCAGTTGGTGCTAATCAAGTGTTTGGGTGTTTGTGCCACTACGGAACCCGTTTTTATCCAGATGCTTTTTTGCAAATGAAGCATGTCATATACAGTAGGTCTTGTATATAGAGACTGTTCTTAAAAACAATAATTTTGGTAATTGAAATTAAAAGAAAACTCATTTTGAGCTCAAGAAGATTTTAAAGAAAAGTTCTTGTAACATAGCTGTGCTCATCAATGTAAAAATAATGAAAATGTGTAAGTTTTTAAACACTGATGTACCCCTGTGTAAGAAGCCTTGGAAATTATTAGCTTTTTACACTTAACCTTATGCCATTACATTGCCATGGCAGACAGATCCGTACAATCGATGTGTATAATCTTTAATTATGCTTTTGTAAAAGGGTTAAGTGCACTTAATATGCATTTTAAATAGTGACATCTAGCAAATTGTGCAAACTTTGGTGAAAACCATTTGCAAATGAAGAGGCTAGCTGGGTTAAATGGCCTGTTTTCACAATCAGACTTTTTTCTGTTTGCTTTTGTTCATGAGAATCTCTAGTACCTCTTCCGTCAAAAAGGAAATATATTTAATTCAATATATTTAATTCCACATATTTTCCATCAAGGATGTGGATGGTAATTAAAATAATTTTTGGAATATAGGGTTTACGTGTTATATGATAATTCGGCTGATACGGAATTCTTTCGAATCATGTGTTTTTTCTTTTGTATGATATGTGTGGATTTGAATTCAAAATGGTGCCCATACCCGCTGTAACACACTGATGGAAGCTCCCAGCTGAGCTGATATGGACAGGGACAGGGAGGGAAATTGACAACATTATCTTTAATGGGCGCTGCCAGAAATAATTTCTTTTCATCATTTTCTTTTCATTGTTAAAAAAAAACTGTAAAATGCAATTGTGAAGGCTATTTCAAAGGACATTCCTTCACAATGGTGGAGAGAGAACTTTCTTCTAAACAATATTTTGGATGAATTATTTATTATCTTTTTTTTTTTTTCAATAAAGACCGAGAATACAATCGAGATACAACGGGTTTGGATTACCTCCAAGAACTCGTTTAAACAGGTATTTTAACTGCGTGGGCTGACTATCTCTGGCACTATCCACTTGAATGCTCATTTATTTGTTTTATGTGGGAAGGAGAACTAGCCTAGCCTGCATCATCTGTTAAGGGCCCCGCAGTCACATGGAGGCAGTTAGCCACCCTCACGAATCACCCTCACCCTCACCTCGCAGTACGGCTGTAGTTCAGTTCTGCTGTTCTCTTTCCTGGGAATATGCGCAGAATCTTAAGAACAGCTGCTACCTTCATGGTGCAGTCATGTGCCCCAAAGTGCAGAATGGAGTCCTGGCCATGCCAGAGCCTGCTATGAGAAGCATGAAGGCCTGTTTATATATGTGTGTATATGTACACTCAGTGAGCACTTTATTAGGTATTTATTAGACTTATGTTTTAGACTTCGACTGCTGTAGTCTATCCACTTAGAGTTATGATGTGTTGTGTGTTCAGAGATGCTCTTCTGCATACCACTGTTGTACTGTGTGGTTATTTGTGTTACTGTCACCTTCCTGTTAGCTTTGACCAGTCTGGCCATTCTCATCTGACCTCTCTCATTAACAAGGCGTTTATGTCTGCGGAACTGCTGCTCACTGGATTTTTTTTTGTGTTTTTGCAAACTCTAGCGACTAGTGTGTGTGAAAATCCCAGGAGATCAGCAGTTTCTGAGATACTCAAACCACCCTGCCTGCCACCAACAATCAATCCACGGTCAAAATCACTTCGATCACATTTTTCCCATTCTGATGGTTGATGTGAACATTACCTGAAACTCCTGACCTGTCTCTAAATGATTGTATGCATTGCACTGCTGCCACACAATTGGCTGATTAGATAATCACATGAATAAGTAGGTGTAATAAAGTGAAAATGCTCCTAATAACGTGCTCAGTGAGTATATATTATAGCACTAATTATTCATTATTATCCCGTTATTATTTTTATATTCAATCATATTACCGTGTTATTTTCCTTATGTTCCTTACCATGCTTTGGCAATACAAATGCAAATTTTTTTCATGCCAATAAAGCAATCTGAATCTGAATTAGAATTTAGTCCAGTGACAAAGTGTCGTGCGACCGGCAACATGCAACGGACGTTGCCGGTCGCAGCAATATTTGCTTTATTCTTTGGGAGACTGGAACAACGACTACAGTCTACAGCGGGCAACAATTTTCAGAAACATTCTGCGATTTCAGTCGAGCGACACTCTGACACCGGACGCTCTTATAATCTAAATGGACTATAAACTGGCCTTAATCGACATCGCCCGGCAAGGCGGGCAGCGCCGATGCCTCTGGTTCATTGGGCAAATGCAGTCTGCCCACAGCAGCTGCGCAGGAACTGAAGACCCCCCCAGTGCAGTGCTGTTCAGCTCAGCTGGTTAAGAGTGGTCTGCACTGCACTTTAGAGAACCTGCCTGCCATATGTGTCATCACAGCAATGGAGGCTACAAATTTGAGTGGGCATTATGAACAAGAGCGATAAGTGACAAAAAGCTAGTGCTAAGTGATAAAAAGCTAGTGCATTGGGGACTTCATTCATATCACCAATAAGATAGACCAGATCAATGATTAGTGGCTCCACTAAAGACGCACTAACCCTTTTTCTTACAAGATGGTGCCCTTGGCCTGTGACTGTTATTTATGGCCTGTCTGTCGCTTTCCAGGAGGCCCGGATTCACTCAATTTGCCCTTAAAGGAATTAACCCAAAAATGCTAATCAAATTGCACGTCTACTGACTGCAATGGATAAGGTCAACGTGCTGAATTGCTGAATTGTGCTCGGGCCTATGAAAGAACATGAAACACAATCTCCCTTTGACTGTTGGCTCAGCGTGTTTAAATATAAATTTCATTCGACTTCTCGTATATCAGCGGCTTTATTCCATTTTTTATGAAGATAAAATAGCTGCAAATTTCTAAACTGCAAAGGAATAGCATGCGCTGACATTTCTTTTGTGGTTATTATTATTCCAGTTTAAGTCAATTAAGTACATTAAATCATTAAGGCGAATGGGCAATGTGTGTGGGTCTGTGTTCATCACATCAGTTGGAAAGAACACAGGCTGGCACTCATTCCCTCTGAATGAGCCAGCTTGCATAATTTTGTTCAGAACGATTACTGCTCAGAGCTGATATAAAACAGAGGTTAAATTGACTACGTAAATAACTCCTCTCACAATGCCATTCTCCCTGTAGGTCACGCATGCAAGGAACCGTTTCTACATTTAATGACAGCTGAGACATGAACCTGAAACTTCCTCTGACTTAATAGCTTTAACAAAAGTACCAACACGTCGTTACCATTTCAACCAATTTGCATTTGTCTCGAACAAGTTCAATAGGCATGAAACATCATCATATTAAGGCATTATTTTCTGCGTTAAAGATTTTTTTTCTCAGATGAACCGCAGGGCTAATTGAAATAATGGCAGCGGAGATGATCACAATAAAAGCTGCACTGCCAAAGCGAGTAAAACAGCCACATGCTAAACCGGGTAATTATGTGCAAAGAAAGGCAACACGGGCCTCGCACCAACACGGAACACAGCGTGATATTTCAGCTTTCTCCAGAAGAAAATTGTGTACTCCCAAATTGGCGCCAGATGGCTTTAACAGTATTTGTGGGAATGGATTCGGGCTTTTACAGACTTGATTGGTGATTATGGTGAGCCGTCTCTTTTCTGGGGAAGATAAAGGAAGTGTTGGAGGGGATGGGGGGGGGGGGGGGGGTGGCGCGTTGGGGCCAGTTCTGCCTGTCTTCAGCCTGCTAGTGTAGAACTGCTTGGTGCCCTGTGGTCTTTAACTGTTGTTCTCCACTCTCATAGGGAACTGGTGGACTGCTCCCAAGCCACAGAGCTTGTCAGGCCTGTCATCTGCTGGACTTGTCTCTCTGATCAGTGAGTCCCCTTCATCCTCTATTGGCTCCCTTGCACACAAGCTCTCTGCTTTGACCTCCGCACTCACGGCCTGTTCACTCATTGCTCACTCTCGGTGCCCCACACAGCTATTTGTACTCAGGGTGGTAGCTTGTACTGAAAATGATTGACTTACGTAGGTAGAATAGGACCTGTTTGGTTTCGGAAAAAAGCTATTTAATTACAGTGTCAAGCCTATCTATACATATATTTATTACCATTACTCCCACAAATACATATAACTTGATGTTAATGTTCTCTTGTCACGAAAAGTTTTGAAACAGATTCATCCTGTTAGTATCTGTGAAGATTTTAGAATATTTATCACCTTGTTTCTGAGTATCTTGGATTCAAGTCATTATGCGGTCCATGTTGATTTATTTTTGTGCCAATGAATAATTCGTATCACCTAGAGTACAAGTCTGAATATTATTAAGAGGAATTGTGCATTGTGGAATCCCATTTTAGATTGTGTTTTCTGAAGGTCAGAAAATATTTTCAGAATTTTCTTTCTTGAAATGCTTCTGAATAAGCCAGAACTTTCATGGTTATTGTTTCCATGGATCTACAAGATAAATAAACAAAGATAATTAATTAATTAATGAATTAATGCATTCATTCATTCAGCTTTTAAGTGCTATATATTTCACTGGGTAGGATGGAGGTACATTGTTTGCATTGTTAATACAGCTTGATTGTCCTTGAGTGCAGTGGAAAGAAATGAATCAGGCAGCATTACTTCTTCCAGTGGCTCTATTTTTCACATATGATCTGTAGTCAAAAACAATATGCCTCACCGACATTATTAATTAAATTAAAATATTTTTTCACTCAAAAATGTATTTATGAATTTATTGATATTCATTGAATAATGGAAGGTGGACTATTTTTTGCCAGTTGTCCTAGTCGTCTACCATTCCTGCTGCTGTAGCCTTTCTGCTTCCCATGTACAAAGTGTTGTGTGTTCAGAGATGCTCTTCTGTATACCACCTTTTTGTGCCTTCCTGTCAGCTTGAACCAGTCTGACCATTCTCTGAGCTCTCTCATTAACAAGGTGCTTTTGCTCACGGAACTGCCGCTCACTTGATGTTTTCTATTTTCGCACCATTATCTCCAAACTCTAGAGACTGTTGTGTGTGAAAATCCCGGGAGATCAGCAATTTCTGAGATATTCAAACCACACCGTCTAGCACCAGCAGTCATTCTACGGTCAAAAGTCACATAGATCACATTACTTCCCCATTCTGATGTTTTGTCTGAACAACAACTGAACCTCTTGACCATTTCTGCATGCTTTTATGCATTCATTTGCTGCCTCATGATTGATTGAGGAGATATTTGCATTAACGACCTGGTGCACAGGTGTACCTAATAAAGTGCTCACTTTGTATACTGTATCTCATCTGGCAAATTAGAACTGCAAATTCAAGTCTTGACTGTACAGTAAGTTGAGAATTATCATCTCCCATTTTGCCTCTGAAAAGCTTTTGTGTTGTCAGGTAAAGCCACCATTATAGTCATTTTTGTAGGCAGTATTTTAGCTGGCTACCCATTATCAGCCTGTATCATGCTATATGCGCTCCATTGTTATATTATAATAATGGGAGGTGAATGTGGGGAGCACACTGATTGTTTTAATGAAGTGGAAATTATTCCATGTTGTCATAGAACCAGTCCTTACGCCTGCTGCCTTAATCCTGCTTTCAACAGCTGAATCGGGGGCTCACTATTTTCATAATTTTCAACTAAATTGTCCCTATGCAGATATGTGTTGTAGCAGGAATACAGTTGGGAGAAGTATGTGCACATTACAATATTATTGACATTCTAAAAGGTTGAAAACAAACTGTTGAAACGTTTGATTGTTTCTGTCCATTTTCATCATCACTGGTATGATGGATAGAAGGAAAGATCAATAGATAGACGGATGGAGAAAAAACCCTGCACTGCTGGAAATTCTGTAGTAGGGGTGATCAATACTAGTGCTGGAGAGTCGGTGTATTGGTTTTCCTAGTTATTCTGTATGTAAGCATTAAAGGTACAATAGGGGATTATTTTTTTTTTACATTGTGACAAGACTAATGTAAATCCCTTCCTATTATTGAAAAAGGCTCACTGACATCTTGACTCACCCTCTGCCTGTGCTTATAGTCCTTAAATTCGGGTTTCAAAATATACAGTTGACGGCCCAACAATATGTACCAAAACATTGTATAATTGTGCAGTAATTCAAACTCAGTTTGATAAACAGTGTCGTGGTTTGAAGGTATTTGTTGCTGCAATTCCTCTCTTGACCCTTATGTAGCATGGTTAGCTCAGCTAGTTCGCGAGTAAGCACGGATGGTGCAGTGAAAGCGAAGGCTGGTAGCAGGTTATCGCGACAACACTCCCCGATGACGTAAAAAAGAACGTTGTTGCCCTTGGCTCGGGGGAAGTTCGTCTTTAGCTGAATGGTAACACGTTCGTTCAACAAATAATTTGGACAAGTGAGAGGCCGGGGTTCAAATCCCACCTCGGACTCAGGCAATTTCTCACCTTTTACACTTAGAAGTCTGAAATTACCTATTTTACCTTTAAATAATGCAGTTTATTAGACACTCAGCTCACTCTAATTGATTACTTCGGTCTATATCGAGTGCTGATTGTATGGGGAAAACCAAAATCAGCATACCTCTTAGCTGTCCAGAAGAAAATACTGACCACCCCTGATGTTTATTTTCCTAATATTTCAGAGCTAGTCAGTGTCAGCAATGTACTCTACAACGTGAACATTTCTGTGATCACTTTTTTCTTCTCCTTTGATTAAGTGGGCAAACGAGCACAAAAGGGTACAATGAATTTTAAGTCATGATTTTGAATATTGATTCGGATGAGCTCGACCCCATTATCTTGGTGTGAAGGCGAATGCTGAATGAAATTATTTTGCCCTGGCGGAGAGCCACGGTCAGGGGATGGAGTGCTAGTACCTGATCAGCAGATAAAGAGAAGGGAAGACAGGTGCAGTGTTGCCGAGATTTATCTCTTATCCCCTCAGCAGCGCTCTGCGGACACTGGCTTTCTCTGCACACTTTGTACAAGGTACACCTCTTTACACGCCTACACGTTGTCAAAACTGTGCTATATATACCCTCACCTCACATAGATCAAGTGCACTTATTCAGTCCCTGCCGTGAGAAAAGGCCCAGCCCGCAAATAGGAAGCAGAGGAAATGCAGCAGGCCCACCCACAGGCTTTGTACGCCATTCATGTACCCAACCATGCAGGCTCAAGATGATTCTTCCCTGTAAGCCCGTACAAAGAGATGTAGATCCAGGACTGGAGTTTTTCATCCCTGCTCTAAGTGGATAGGCTACAGAAGCAGAAGACCAATAAGTCTAATAAATACCTAACAGTGAGTGTGCATGGGCACTTCATGGCCCTCCTCAGCCCATAATGTTTACTTTCATGCGATAAATGCTAATAAAAGATATGAGGTAACCTGACAAGACCAGGGCCAGAGGATCAAACAATATATTAGTTCTTTAAAAAAGAAATAGTACCTTAAATATGCCTTGAAGTGCCCGGCTATGAAGTAAAGAAGGTGCCAGAACAAGCTGGTACTGATAGTATGAATGTGAACCTCGATGTATGTTGAGAATTCATGATGAGAATTCATGAATATGTTCTAAAACTAGACAGCTCAGTCAGTCGATGCATGTTTTTTTGCGATCCTTTTTTGGGAAACAGGAATACATATTTTCTCCACCTCTCTGACTCTGGCTTTAGCCGAGACCGAGGAGTAGTCGGGTGGAAGACCTCAGAGACCTGGGTGTGGAATACAGATGAAGGAGTTTGGAGATGTGGGGCAGGGGTCTAAACCATGGAGTGCTTTAAAACCGAAAATTTTTTAATCAATCCTAAAACTAACGGGGAGCCAGTGCAGAGAAGTGAACATTGGTGTAATGTGTGCACTTCAGAGCACCAGGTTAGACACAAGGTTCTCATGCGGCCCCCATTACAAACAGTGGTCACCAACACTGTTCCTGGAGATCTACCATCCTCTAGGTTTTCACTCCAACCCTTACAAAGTGTGCCTCATTCAACAGCTTCACATCTCATTGAGCTGCTAATTAGTAGAAGCAGGTGTCCAAAGTAGGGTTGTAGTGAAAACATTCAGGATGGTAGATCTTCAGGAACAGGGTTGGTGACCCCTGTTGTAGAGTGTCACCTCACATTCTACTGTCAAATAGAAGTCCCCAGTCATGTTGGAACCATTGCTAGTTCAATTAGTAATGTATTGATGTTGGAATCTATGGAAACTATAGAATTCTGTATTCAGAATACACAGTAGTTAGGTCGTAAAGGCCTTCAGTGAAAGGCAAAAGAAATTAAATGAAAAACATATAGGATAAACGATGGCAATGTGCTCATTGAATGAATTCCATCTCAGACTGACCTTTTTGTGCTTTGCAAGACTCGTTTCATAATATTGCTAATTAAAGACAAAGGAACAGTAGAATCAGTTATTCTCTTGGCAAGGCCACAGACATTGAATCACTGGGTGAAATTATAAAACCTCAACCGTACCCAATTGGCTTTGTGACCCAAGAGTTTCAAATGAGGTTGATTTTTCCTTTTATGCACTGTCAGTATAATTGAGTTAAGATCTCAAATGGAAAGCCAGGGCCACAGTACATTATTCTTCATAGTACTGAGCTCACAGAAATACAGTTATGAAATGCAGAAGGCCATTATAATTTGAATAACAAGCTGCGGAAGCATGCGTTTCAATTACAAACATATTGGGAATAGAGGTTGTTCTGAACTGAAATGTTCTGTACTTTTGAAATGTCTTGAAAATACAGCAAGTGTAATTGTTGTTTATATTTCTTTGGCCTCTTAAGCAAACTTTGAATTTGAGCTCTAAAATCAAACGCTGTTGATGTTTGCTAATAGTATTCTGTAGCAGAAGTTCTTTGACATGTCCCTTCATCTCATTGTAATAGTAATTCCAAGTTTGTATGAAAAGTGTGCCTTTTTAACTCTGGCAATTTCAGCAGTGATAATAAGGAGCTTTATAAGGTGTGACTGTGCTACTGCTGGTTTCCTACCCTTTCTGTTGACAGTTCAGTCTATAATCAAAGAAACTTTGTATTTCTTTTGTTCCAAGAAATGTTTTTCAGTATCTCGCACACACACAAGCTCTCTCTCTCACACACACACACACATACACACAAATGTCCACACGGACACTTTTCTTGAGTTTTTTTTTTTGTTAAAAAATATATTTATATCATATTTGCTTTAACCGCCAAATCAATTTATTTAACAACTTCCCATATCTTCACTTCCTATAACTTTGCCTGTTTGGTAAAATGACTTTGATTTACCTTGAGAATTAAGTGTTCCATATTGCATTATTATTGGTTCCAATTTTTCAGTTCTCTATTAACATTGTATCGTTCTGTTTATGCTTGCAATACATTTTAGTTGAACTAACAGAGGAGGGGCTGCTATTTTGGCAGTTTTGCCTTTTTATTTGTGCTCGAGGCAATACATAAATATCTCCTTGTTTAATAGAGTATGTAACTCGTCCCAGACGGCAGTTTCTAACAGAGTTTTTTTGTGGAGGTTGTTACAGCACTAAGGATTGCACAGTCCTTTTCCCCTGTTTCAAAAAATCCAACACTTCTACAAATGTGTTGAATTTAATGTGGGACAATCTCACTACGACAGTCACTACAATCTCTAAGCATGAACAGAGTTCTATGTTACTATATATTTTTACAAACTGATATTTGTACTGTAATGCTTTTGATACAGGAAAAGACTGAATAGATGAATTAATGACTGCTGTATATGGATTACATATCCATAATGGAATGATGTGATTTTAAATCGTTTTATCGTTTAGCACACAATAATTGTTAAAGTTTTTTGCTATTTTTAACCTCATGAAAAAATGTTAACAATTTGTTATGAATATGAAAGTGCTAAAATTGTCCCTCATTTGTACAACACCCTAAAGAATCACCTAATATGTATCCACTTGAAATACAGAAAGCCTGAATATACATTACCTGTACATTCATGCTCATGTGCCTCGGAGATAATTACTCCCTTGCCTGTTTAGCATTCTTTATCTGATTTAATAAGCGCTGCTGTAATTGGCAGTTGATTTACATGCCAGTTTCACATTTGTATGCTAAATATGGATTTTCATGACTTTATAATGGCACCGTCAAGAAATGCACCATGGAGAGTTACCATAATCCCATGGTCTTCAGTAGTGTATAGTGAAGAAATCCAATTAATTTTGTGAAATATTTGTTGGCAAATGTCCTTAAATAAGCATTCCATCTCCAACTACCTGATTTTGGATCTTTTTCAACCATTTAGCATTCTGTAGCAGGTTTGTTGTGTCCTGACTGTAAGACAGTTGAAGTAGAGCCCAAAGGGATTGTGTCAGGTTTGGGGGACAGAGGAGCCAAGCGCAGACTCAGGGGTATGAGAAAAATGGCCAGTTTAATGAAGTAAACAGGGGGCAAATCCAGGGACAGGCGATGGTCGAAATCCGGGCACACAGGTACATATGGGGCAGGCAGAGCGTAATCGTAACACAGGCGGAGTTCAGGAACCAAGGAGACAGACCAACCAACAAAAGTCCCCAAAAAAAAGATCCAAAAACACAGAAAGTCCAAAGCCAAAAAGAGCAAAACCAGACAGAATAACACAAGGGCAGAGGTACGGGGAAGAGGAGGCTAGAACCAGGGGGAAGGAATACAAGGGTAGAAACTCAGAAACAGGAAGAAACAAACTAGCAAAGTGAAACTGAAAAGGACAGGTATAAATACACAGGGGAATGAGTCAACCTAGGCAGGGCATGGGAGTGGGGGCGGTCTAACAAATACACTTCAGGTGAGACACATGAAAGGGCAATCATACAATGATGAGGGAGGAACGAAAACGCGGGACTGGATTCACATCAACACACATGTAATACAAACGGCTCCGGATTAGGGAGTAGACAGTTTCACAGACTTAAGGAATGTAGTGATAGTCAGAGACCTGGTGCGAACACTTTGCAGAATTAAGGCAGGCAATCAGAGATAGAACAGGGAGGTGGAGCTTCAGAGCAGTGCAGAAATAGAGAATGTTAATATGTTAGTATGTGATATGATAAATACCCAAAACTAGTGAATGTTAGTTTGTTAGTTAGACAACCATATTAGTGTGTTAATATAATTAGTACTATAAAAATGTTTGTCGGGATTAGTATATTAGTGCTATCTACAAACATAAATGGAGAGAAAGCACGAAGTAAGAAATGCGAGACTGAGAAGGAATCATGGGAAACCGGAAAATTCTGAAAACCCCCGAATAGTGAATCATGCAGACAGAGAAGTGATTTGGGCTCAGAACTACATAAGACACAGACATCACAGGGGAAGACGAGTGCAATGACTAATGAATGTAAACAGAAAACCAGACAAGAGTATGAAAAATAATAAATTTACAAAAATAACAAATAAACTAGCAGACAGAATCCAGGATCATAACAGATTGTGCTGGAGACACCTTGCCTATACTGTGTTTGTCACAGTAATTCTAAGAATTTAAAAAATGTTTTGCTCAAAAGGTTTAACAGTGAATCTGATCACAGCATTTTCTGCATTGGTGTGCTTTTATTTATATTTTATGGTGCATTCAATTTTGTTTTCCCGTTTTTTTGTGTATTTGCAGTGAACAGGAGATCCAGCATATTGTGTATTGAAAATGCAGCAGTCAGCTCATTGCTTGTGGTTTCCATAATGCTTCAGTTGTCATTTATCTTAGCCTACATCGTGAAGCTTCCTGCCTTTTAAAACAGAAATAGATACGGCCTGGAAAGGAACGTGCTCTTATATTGATGGATATGGCTCTTCTTTGATTGGCACTCTGATGACTGTAAATGTTTCAGAAGTCATTTTTTTAACAAGTAATTTGCAGATTTTAATCCCTCTCCTCATATATCTCCATATATCTCAAACAGGATTTTATTGATATTTTGTGCATTGTATTTTAGGGAAGCACTGATATATCTGCCGACCGTCAATATCGGCTGATAAAACTGCATGGTCATCGGCAAAACAGCTGATGTTCAGCTCGGAATATGCAATACAAAATGTAAAGGGAAAATAAAAAGGTCTATTGTTTACCGGTATTTGTAATCCAAGATTTGGTTTTCATTAGCAAAATAATTTTTCAGTGTTTCAGTGTTTCCCCTATAATTGTACAGGCCTGCTGGGCTGCCAGGCCATCAAGCACAATTTGTTCTAAACAGTCGATTTTGGTAAGCCTATTGTTTGAGCTACGTTTCAGACAGTTTTTTCTTCTCTTTACTTTCACAGCCTCATAATGGCTTTCTAGACTGTCATTTGCACGTCTCTGATCCTCATGTTGACAGATGCCAATAACAGACAGCAATCAAAAGCCTAGAATCAAGACTAGATATTGAAAGCTTTCTTGGGGTAAGGCCACACATCCTCCTGCAAGAAGCGACGATTACATCACCCCCATTAATTTCCAATGAGAGGTGATTTTTTTTGCGTCCAGAAGGCATTTTGGGATAGGTGGTGATGGTAGGCAGGTGCACCGAGGGATTTCTTT